>NC_088132.1:21244302-21544302 GCF_036370855.1 Dromaius novaehollandiae
CCCTCTCTCTCCCCCCTCTCTCTCCCCCCTCTCTCTCCTCCACCCCCCCTCTCTCTCCCCCCCTCTCCCTCCCCCCCTCTCCCTCCCCCCCTCTCCCTCCCCCCCTCTCCCTCCCCCCTCTCCCTCCCCCCTCTCTCTCCCCCCTCTCTCTCCCCCCTCTCTCTCCCCCCTCTCCCTCCCCCCTCTCCCTCCCCCCTCTCTCTCCCCCCTCTCCCTCCCCCCTCTCCCTCCCCCCTCTCCCCTCCTCTCTCTCCCCTCCTCTCTCTCCCTCTCCCCTCTTCCCTTCCTCCCTCTGTCTCCCTCCCTCTCTCTTTCCCTCCTTCTCTCTCTCCTTTCCCTCCTTCTCTCTCTCTCCCCCTCCCTCCTTCTCTCTCTCTCCCCCTCCCTCCTTCTCTCTCTCTCCCTCTGACCCCACTTTGGCTCTATATGAGTCTGTATATTAGAGTCTGTGTGTCTGTGTCTCTGTGTTTATATGTTTCTGCGTATATATGCCCATATACTGTTCCTGAAATGCCAAGGGGTGTTTAAAAGTGAGGCATACAATAACAACCATCTTAGTTATGTTCTCCATGTGAAATTTTCACAAGTTTTATGGCCTCATGAAATAATTCATTGTAATTTCCACGGCCATATAATACATTGATTAAAATATCCTGGTAAAGGACAGAAGAGCAGTATGATACTGCGTTTTCTGAATTTTTTTTTATCATGGATATGTGAGGGAATACAATGTCTCTATTTAGCATTTTAGAAAGTTATTGATGTTATATTGCTATTATTTATAATCTTTAAAGGTAGGGTGCACAATGTTTTGATGCTGCCGGTTCTTTAATGTTGAATTTTAACTGGTCTAACCTTTGTAACTGTTTGACTAAATGTCTAGACTCATTGAAATATGAATCATGTTTCCAAGTAATATACGTTCAATGTATATTCTCTTACCACCTTCTAACAGTGAAACATTGAAAAGAGTACTAAGCACTTGATTTTAAGTAATGGTAAAATTTATTTAAAATAATACCTTTCGTGGGTGGTGTGGCATATTCTCCTCAGTGACAGTGGTATGGAGTTGGTAGAATAAGTTTGTTTACTTGATTGAAAAAGCACCCTAAAAGTGATAATGAGGAGGGGTAGAAGTTTTCTGTAAATATTTGAAGTACCTCTAATAACATAGGATAATGCACTTATTAGTGCAGAATTCACAAGCTAATATCCTTTTCTGCTGTTTATCAAAGGTTAATATAGGTTTTCAGGTATCATGTACTTTAAATAAATGTTTGAAACAAGAAACAAGTGCTTGCAGATATTTCCGTATACATACATTTGTGTAAGGTGTAATGAAATTATTTTTCGTTCTTGTTTCGTTCTGAGTGTAGATTCTTTTTTGCTGTTTATTATTATTATTATTTTATTTTACTCCAGGAATCAAGAGACAGTTCAAACATCACCATGGCTTCAAGCTAGGAATTCAGCTGGACCAGAGTTGTATCCTAGATTTTTTGCCATTGCAAGCTGAGCCTGACATATCCTACAGTTTTATACACAATAGAGCCAATTCGCAATCTTCAGTCTATTCCTACAGCCTGAATGTCACATCCAGTCCCAAAAGAACAATGGAAAATGGATTTTAAGATTCTTTGTATCGATAATCTTTTAGAAGGAAAAAATTGTATTAATGTAAAATGATGCAATTAAAGTGCAATTTTGTTGCTACCTTTGAGTTGTACTTCAGTGTTTGCATTTTTTGACATTAATTTTACATTTTTATGAAAGTGTGCATTCATATGTTCACATTTGTATGCTTCTCATTCCCTGCATACCAAAACAGTTATATTTTTAAGTTTTATTTATTGCAGTTGCTCATTTTTTATGTAATATATTTTTAAATGTTAAAGAATGACACATTTTGGGTAATTTTCCTCAGACTTAAAAAAAAAAAAAATCAATAAGCCATTTTAGTCTCTATCTATCAAAGTTGTTTCATACTTGTCTATTTTAAAGCAGGACTGCAATACTTTAATAGGATTGAGAGAGCTATTTGAAATGTATGCCAATGATTCCTGTCATTTCATGGCAGCCCTGCCATGGTTCACTGAGCCCCCTCTTTTCTCTTGTCAGCTCAACTGAAGACAAGCATTTAGTTGCAAACTTTAAGCAGGTTGTGCAAAACAGAAATGATGTGACTGCTTCTCTTCCTGCACAATAATGTCACTGCTGGTCAATGTGAGAAGGTCAGGTTGCTCCTTGTAAAGCTACATGATACCACTTGCCTATTTGAACAAGTTAAGTTAACTGCTGAATCTGGTCCCTGCAGGCATTGAAAACTCACCCTTTTATCAAGTCTGCATTTCATAAGAAAGAACAATTGTGCAGGGAGGATTTCTGATTATATGTTTATGTACTTTATAAGGACAGTTCCCAAACCGGTGTTGCAGGTAATGTATTTAGTTTAAGCTGAAAGACTTTAAAGTAATGGCTGTTTTGACCTTCAAATAGACTCCTTTTTTGTTGTTGTTGGTTGGGCCCAAGAGTGACGCCCATCTTTGATGCTGACAGAATTTAAAGCAAGGCCATTGCCCTGCATTTTCTGCCTTGTAGCACACAAAAGTAAAATTGTATGTCAGGCCGAGATGTCGGGGAGCTGACAAGATGCCCCAGTGACATTTCAGCTGGAAAGAGCAAGTGTCTTGCAACCAAGTGGTCAAATATCAAATAATAGGTCAAGCAGGAAGGAGCTGAGTTCTAACCACAAAGAGGTTTCTGGTAACTTACTTGACAAGCTTTTGGGCGCTTTGTGGCTTAACAAAGTGATGTTCTGTTGGGTATCGCTAGACAGACTGTTCTTTATCGCCTTCAGAAGATCAGACATTGACATTGATTAAACTCTTTAACCCTTAAAGGTTAAATCCTAGCAGTTTCATCACTGTGAATGAAGAACAAAAGAAAATTTGTAATATACCATTTGTTTTTGTATTAATCACTGAACTCCCTGGTGTTATTAACTTTTGATGTGCTATGTAGTTTTTGACAAAAAGATTGAATGCAAAATCCATATAATAGATTGTTTCTCATTATGGGCCAGTGATACATTAGAAAAAAAAATATTATATGTTATGGAATTTGTAATTTTTTCTGGTACATCACAATCAGGATTTGATTTTAAGGAGTCCTGAATACTGAATTTCCATTTTGGCTGCAAAACAATATTTGCATAGATAATAGCACCACTTACAGTGACAAAAGTCTTGCAAATGCCCTTGTTTTCAGGTATGGAAGAGGCTAACACAGATCTCCCATATAAGATATAAGAACTTTAATCGGAAAGATTTTCATGTTTTTCAGGTGTTTGTCCATTTTCGTAGTCCATTGTTCATAGCCACAATGTACATGTATGTATATATGCTAACATAGAGCCACACAAAAATAATAAATCAACCAGAACTCTCAAGTATGAGAGTTGCCTGATACAGGAAGAGCACTCCTTTTCTTTATGATGATGTATTTAGTCTTCATTACTGACATGACCTCAAGGTACTAAAGAAAATCACAGGCTGAATGTTTGTCCCTTCTATCATCATTGGCAGTGCATACGATATGGTGTACATATACAAACCAGAAGGATTTCTTTCTGAAGTATATTTCTGATCCTGAAATCAACATTTTACTGACACCAGATCTGATCTCCTTCAGTTACTATAACTATTCCATGCATGAGCTTCATGTGGTTTCACAGGGGCCACAGCTACAGCAAAATGACTGTGATTAACAGGGATAATCTAGTGAGCTGTCATTTGTCATGAAAACTAGTTTGTATGTTTTTACTGGAAGCAGGAGGCCTACCTCAATCACTCCACTTAAATATTGACCAGCTGAGAGTTTCAGGCTCTTCTTAAACCCACTCACTCTGAAGAGACTTTTTAATGTGTGTTGTGTAAATTATCAGACATCCCATTTGAAAAGAGAAGCTCCTCTTCCCCATGTTGTGGTGAAATTGTTGAGTAATACACTGGATCATCATTAGTCAGATATTCTTGTATTGCTTTTCCAGGTATCTGATAAATTGGAGTTTGTGATAAATTCCAAAGGAACAGAAGAAATCCAGCAGGATGGATCCCCCATTAGTAGTCTACAAATGCTCCCACCAGAGCACTTCTTTTGGGGATACAGCGAAAATCATGCCTGTGTAGGATATGGCAATGCCGTAGCTGCCAAAAGAGCATCTTAACTGACTCGTATCATCTGCTCTCTCTGACTTCCTTCAAAGACTGTACAGTTTGAGACCTTAAGCATTACTTTCAAAGCTGTGCACAGTTTGGGTACAGCATGTCAAGAGGACTGCTTCATTTTGGGAACCTTGGCTCCATCGTTAGCACTGTTTCATGAGACGAACCAAACTGTTTTCTTAGAGAAGGAAGCTTGTGTTTGGTGGAGTTAGATAGTTTCCTCATTTCTTGGAGCCTGGCAAGACAAATAACTGATCACAGATACTTCTGATAGGTCTTAAAACAAAATTCATGTTAATTTATTTTCCCACCAAACAACTTATTTTCTGAATAACATTCTTTTCCCCTACATAGACTGCAAAGTATATGATTAACTTCCCTGGAAGCTGTTAGTATGAATCATTTGTGTGAATCATTTGTGTGTGTACTTCTCAGCAAAGAGCTTGGGTGTTGAGATGACTATAACATAAGATTATTTCTCATATTGTTAGCAGTTAGTACTGCAGCAGTATCGCAGAAGAGCTTTTTAGCTCTCCCCCTCCCCTATTTGCAAGTTCAGCACAAGCTTTACTGTTAGTCAAGTTTGATACACAGTTATGGGAGTCTTGTCCAGTGCTAGGAAATATCTTGGATCTCCCTAGTAAGTTAATCCCATAAATACTCAACTTGGGTTACTCTGCTGTCTAAAGGGCTCTCAGAACTCCAAACACTCTGAAACCTCTCTGTTAAATGAAATGCATTATTTTATATTACCTGTTTGTGAATTCAGTCAGTTTGATCATTTGATCACTTACAGCAGTGTCTGATCATGCTGCTGTCATCCTATACTTAAAAGTTTATCCAGTTTTTCCAAGGCCTTTTGTAAGTCTACATGTTCAGTGGTATAACTTAGCTCTTCAGAATTACTTAATCTGCCTTCTAAAATACAAAATTGCTTTAGAGGGGTTTTTTGTTTATTCTTTGGTGCCTGAAAGCCAAGAAGCCCTTGGACACTATTGACTGCTGGTTAGAAATCTGTATGTGAAGAGCACCTTTCTTCTGTTGCTGCTAATAAACATCAAGCTTACTCCTCTCCGTCTTTTTCTTAGTTGGCCTTGAAATCTAACTTAACAAAAATAGCCTTTCAGGAGGGTCTTTCCTGTCCTTCTGGCTTTCATCCTGGTCAGTAAAGTTATTAGAGTTTCACTAATTTGGCTTTACTTTGGCCTTCATAAGCCCTTGCTGATCCATTTTGGATAATCATTTCACATCATGTCTGGCCCCAAAATATACTTCAGTATTTCATTTGGAACGTATTTAAGAATCTTCTTTCCCCCATGCTGAACATGAGGTTCCTATCCATCTAAAATAATGGAATCTAAAGTTATCTTTTAATAAATTAAAATTCAGTTATTTTACTGTTTCACGTACAATCTTTTTGGATTAAAAGTGGTGTAAATGCAGACTCTGATAAATTCTTCACCTTTATTGTGACTTCAATTTTATAAATGTAGACTTGGATTTCAGTTAGGTCTCTGCAAACAGACCTTCCCTATCAGTGGAAGATGGAAGGTGACATGTTCTTTGTCATGCTAATGTGGATCTGATTGCTGCCATGGGGAGCATCATGTAGGGATTATACAATTTTATGTATTGTAGTTGGATGTTAATGTTTAAAAGAATTTGTTTTTTGCTTTATGAACCAGTCATTCATGATCACAGCATATGAAACTAAATCTTTGTCTGCCATTTCTGGTTTCTAGTAACATGATAAAGCTGAAAAAGGACAAAGACACAAAAATGAAGAAGGGTCTTTAGAATTAAATTTTGTTTCTGATGATTGCTCAGGAAGAGGTAGGGAGATCCACTGGACAATTTTCCTTCAGCTCTTTGTTTACCATTTCTACTTTACAATACTTCCTGTTGTTTCTTCATAGGATAATAATATTAGTAATCACTGTTGATATTATATCTCTAGCATTCTCATGGCCCTGCTGTGCATAGGCTTCAGAAGTTGTTGGATTTTGCTTTACCTCATTCAATAAAAGGGACTAATTTAAAAAATAAAATCCATTGAGTTTACTTTAAGCACAAGTATTACGAGCATTACTGTGAAAATATCTTGAGGGTGAACAGTTGTTTTTTAACCTCTGTCTAGTGGTAACAAAGCAGATTGTCCAAAGTGGAAGCAACAAGCCAATTACATTTAATACATAAACATTAATTGCTTTACATTCTTCTCTGCATGATGCGTAGCTATTTAATTTTTGTTTTACTCATACAGCAGCCCCATAACGGTTGATTTGTAGGCGCTTTAATGGTTTAACTCACAGTGGTGAGTCTGATTCTAAAAGTCCTGACAAGAAGAATCATAGACTCTATCCTTGTGAACAATAGTTTAAGTAAAGCATATACCTTTTACACTATACAGAGAAAATGCCTTTAGCTGTAAGAATCTGCCACCTGTGCATAGCAGTGGTGCATTCACATGAATCGGGGAAGAGCTGCAGTAACTTTCAGTGACTACTTTGTGGATTTGCCAGCCCCTGGCAACACTGACCCCGTAACAGCTTCATACAGAAAGTCTTTGCAATGCATTGGATTCTGCTGATGCAGGCTGAGACCCAAAGCAGCACCCCATTCTGTAACTTTCTGATAGCATTTTAGATTTTTGCTTAATGAAAAAAAACTTTTTAAAAATAATTTCAGAATCCTGTGTTCAACCAAAAAGCAAGGGAATTAGGAATTAACTATGAAATCCTTTCCTGCCTCTATGCTATGTGAAGGTTAATAAACTTTGTTCCTATAAACAATAGCATGGGAGAAATCTGTTTTGCAGCGTGTTTGCTGTACAAGGTAGATCCTGGTTTTCAGTCTTGATTCTCAGTCGGCTTACTGATACAGGTTCAAGTCAGACACTCGGGGTGGGAAGCTGTATATATTAAAGCACTGACCTTAACGAGACTCATGCGGCTAAAACCCTGCACAGTTCTTTCAAAATGTCAGGGGTTAATGTTATTTAAATGCAGTATTTGATGGTTTAATTGAGTCATGCTTCGTTGTCTTTTACTGCACATTAATGCCAATGAAACACTGATTGTTGACAGAAAGTTCTCTTCAGCAAAGTATCCACTGACATATTGTGCTGCTATAGAAAAATAGTGCAGAAGACAGAACCGTCTTACTCTGCTGGAGGAGGAATCCTATATTGTCTAAATGGTGGCAACATTCATTATACATTGACAGGAAATATGAACTCTTTTTTTTTTCTCATCTGTGTTTTCAGGCTGCCTTTTGAGAGGACTGGTAAGACAGAATTTCTGTGTCTTTAGGTAAATGTATTCAAGATTTTGTGATGAGTGTGTTACATAAGTGAGCAGATGAACCTTGAAAAGTGCAAAGCCAACTCCAGAAGGCAGGTTTGTTACAGGAGCATTTTCTGATAGCTTTTGTAAGCCTGCCTTAGGACTTGCAAATGGTCTTTCATCTTTTCTTTGTCTAAGTTTAGAAAAAATAACTTAATGTCCTTTCTTTGTATACTTCTCAATGTTAAGTCTCCATACCAGTCTAAAACCTTCAAGAGGCAGTGGAAACTGGCACAGTAAGTGAGGTATAGAAAATAAACTTAATAGTGCACTTAAAATCTTTTAAAGAGGAATATGGGAGGCGACACATACTGGTGAGCATACAAGGGCTTGTGTGCACAAGGTGGGGGGAGGGAGGGCATAGTGTTTCATACCATGCTTTTGCACAGTAGAATAACTCTTCCAAAATATCAGCCCTCATATGGACAGCTGCTATATAGTTCCTTATTTTGGCTGAAGTAGTCAGCATGCTGTTTGTCTATTCCCAAAGAGCTTTGTTATGCTTTTGGGCTCTGTGCTTTCCAGGATTTTTCTCATGACTGCGGGTTACTTTCTGGAAGTCATTAGAATTCTGTGTCCTGGAAATAAGTTTGTAAATGCTCATGAGTCATGACTTCTTTGATTTTTGCAAGCCAATGCCCTTTTTCAAGTTGATGTCAGCCAGCCTGGTTGAAGCGTGTAACTGCAAATGGACCTAGTCTATATGGATCTTTTGATGTACTATGTGATGAACTTCCTAGTTCTGATACTGTTTTATTAGACGACATCAGGAACACTGTTTTTAACATGTCGGCTCCTTAAGGTGTACCTAAGTGGTTGAGTCTTTTGTGAGTGGTAAATCACATAGAAGACTGTAAGAGTCAGCGCCTATTAGAAGTAGCAGCTCACTTAAAGTACCTGTCTTTGTAGATTTAAGTAAATACATTTAGTTTCCTCCTGGTGTGTAAGATATCGTGAAAACGTAGGGAATCTGATAAGCTATTTCACAGTAGGGATTGCCAGTTTAGTTCGCAGATTTATGTCTTCTTCCAAGCTCTGTATTGAGCTTCTTACATACCGTGGAGTGCAGCAGGCAGGGCAGATAGCATTCTGACCTACAGGAGTGGGACCCGATCCTTCCATCTGCCACTGGCTCGAGGGAAATAATAAATCTTTCCAGCTTCCAGAAGCGCAGCACCGTCCTGCAAAGAGTGCTGAGCAATGCAGAGAGGTGAAGTCATAAGCAAACTTGCAGGATCCTACAGTAGCTCAAAGTCTAATCGTCCATGCAGTGTGTTAGCATATGAACGTTTGAGTTGAGTGTTGGCTTTCTAAACATGTTAATGCTCTCTTATATTTAATGTGTTCTTTAGCACTCTGTGGTTTATGTGCTGTTATATATTGTATATATTGCGCTGAACTTTTTTTTACCCGGAAGCAGTTATGGCAAGCAAGTAGAAACAAGTGTTGCTTGGTGAACTCTTGAACCTCTGTTCAGGCAGAATGTGTTAAATTGTTAGCAAAAGAGAGGGGGAAACTTGATGAGGACCAGCAAGCTGAGAAGTTTACATTGTTCAGCATCCGAGATAAACACCTTTTTAAAGCCTTGTGAGCCAAATAACACGGTCTTAGTCTTAGGCACTTAATCTTAGGCTAAGGGCAAAACAGTTCTAGTCAGTTTTTCAAAATGCTGTAAAAAGGAAGACATGTAAAACTAACCAGTTGGAAAAAGTGTACTATTATTTTCTTAATACATGCACTAATTTACAGAAACAATATAGTTATAACTGTGAAGGATCAGAAAGGACAAAAGAACCAGGAATTTTTGGGTGTCTTCAGAGGGCATCAGGTATCTTGCAGCCTTGTACAGCGGCAAAAGGCTTTGCTTATTTCTAAGGAAGGGGTTTGTATGGTTTTATCAATATCTTAATTTATCAATGCATTTATCAATAAATTAAGATTTGGACAGCAAATGCTGGATATGGCTCCCTATTTCAGAAAAGAGCAAAAAAACCCCTTACACTGCACCTCAAATCCTCCTCCTCCTCCTCCTCTTCCCCCCCCCCCCCCCAAAAAAAAAAAGCCAGGATGGAATCTCTTTGTCCAGGAGCTTGAATGCAAGTTCTCCTAAGGGCAAATTTCTACCCATTTTTCTACAGTACTTTTAAAAACCCTCAGATGAAAACTTTTTTGCAAAGTTCTTTCATTATCATCTGTTCTGTATGAATGTCCTGTAGTCTGTGATGGTATTCTAATCTACTGAAAATGTAAATTTTCTCCAGTGTAAAACAATCACTGTAACAATTGTAACTACATCAAGTGTCTTTATTAAGTATTTGTGGAATATTTATTTTGTTTGGATTTGCACTTCTATGCCTGCATCATTGGCTGATCAGTGCACTGGGAAAGGTAGGGAAATCAATAAACATTACTACTGGGATATTGGATTTGCTAGAATTTCAAAGATATTGCTTAAAACCTAACAGAGAACACCCTGACTGATCTGACTTTGGATTGTTACTAATAGTACATTTAAAAGGAAGTGATAAATAGGACCTATTATGAATAGTCCAGTCATGTTTTCCTGTAAATTAAAATCAGAAGCTTCCAGTTTTCTAGAGAAATAAAATCAAATAACTATGTTAATGGATCTACTTTCCATTTTCTTTGCCGGAGAAATTTGCCTCCAGTAGTCTCCTGTGGTCACAGGTCCTGGCCAGGCTACTGAAGTATAAAGATTCATAAGCCATACAATGCCATTCTCTGCGAAGGAAAATTAGGTTCTTTTCCCTATCAGAAGCAGCTAGTTTTACTGTGGACCAAGCAGAACCATAAGATTCTTCCTATTTCAGCAAAAATGTTTCTCTCTCACGTACACACACAGCTTGACTTCGTGAAGGGTACAGATTAAACAGTTGGGGTTATTTGAAAAAATGTCTGAAGTCCTCCTCCTAGCCAGAAAGAATTGCACTATAAAGATTTATAATTTGAAAAGGAGGAGTTTCCTCTTTTTGGTGCTGCACAAAAAGAGTTGGTTTCTTTTAATAACTGAAATGATTTCTACCTCTGTCAGAGTGTGCAAGAACCTCTTACAAAGTTCATAGAGTAGTTACAGTTCACCATGTGAACTAGTAGAATGCAAACTTATTTCTTTGAGCAGCTGCTAGTGATCTTTGTTCATTAGACCAGTTGTCTAATTCCCATCCAATTTAGAGACTATAATTTTATAGTCAAATCTGAAACTCTCACGAAGATACGAATCTTAGAGACAGGAAGATGAAATATGTAAGAGTTATTTGGATTGACTTTAGACTGGAATCTGGGCCACAGTCCTGAGAAAAGTGTTGTGACAGAAATTTCTGCACAGCTTTCTCAGGCTTTTCTTTAACTTTCCCTTCTCATTTTCCTATATGACTGCTCTGTTTCTTTCATTGTGTGTATATATACTTATATTTTTTCACATCAAGAATTTTGTCTTTTCTGATCTTCCTTTTTTCTTTACCTTTTCCAAAGTGAAAGAGTTTTCTATGAGAAAAAAGGAAGAAAGAAAATGGTTCCAAGTAGTGCCATTTTAGGTGTTTCTAGAATTGCCGCTATATTAGAGCAGAGTTTAAACATTCTGTGAGAAGTATGGGCTCACTGAATTAGCTTGTAAACTTGATACCCTGGGTTTCTTCTTCTCACTACGCATGTAAGTCATTTCTAAGTGATATTTTAATTTATTTTTTTGCCCCAGTTATTCATACTGTGAAGGGTCTACCTAGAAAGATGTCCTGTCCCCAAGAACAGCATTATTTCATCATTATTACACAAACTCAGCTGCTTTATTAAAATAATTTATTAAATTATACTATTTACACGTTAACCAAGAAGTTCCAAGGCAAGTGCTTAGAGGAACATGAAGGTGATAGTGAAGGTGGTAGGCAGGTCATTAAAATCAATCTATTCACTTGGCAGAAATACGAAACAGCAAAGTTTGCAAAGTGCTATAACAACAAGACACACCAATGTACCGGCATACAGCACTCAGTCTAACAATAGATTGAAGGGGGAATTCAGTCATTGTGAAATCTGAGGTTTGTGTCCACAGTAAAGGAGAGGACCAGCATGTCCTCAAATTCCATGGTTTACTGTCTCTAACTTTTGCTTGTAGTCCAAGAGTGCTTGGTTTGTCTAGGAGCCATTTCTGGCTCATGACCATTACCTCATCGTTCCGTGTGATACCACCACAAGGATGATGTGACTAAAGTCATCAAATTCCTAAAGTCTTGCAGCAAATAAGTGCAAGCAAGCCACTGGCAGAAATTTTTATAAATTAATGAAATGATGAAAATGAACGTAGGAGATGAACACACTGAAATCTCCATGTCCACTTGAAAATAAATTGTGGCAATAAAACGGAAATAAAGAGTTCAGTGACAGTTTTTCTTCCAAATCTGCTTGTAACTTTTGATTTCATTAATTAACAGAAGTAAATGAGACAAACATCCAGTCATGTCCACAACTGTCCTGTGCTACATGTGACCAAAGATCAACAAAAATTTGGCTGTTTGTTGACATGCTATGAACTGCCAGAACTTCAAACACTTTCATTTTGATGGATTTAATTATCACCTACGCTTCCCTGAGTTAGTCTGGATCTGAAAATAAGTTGCTTAACAGTATTTGTGGCAGGGAAAATTGCTGTGTTTTCTTTATCCACAACTTAAACAAGTTTTGCAGATATATATGGAAGTATCTGTACAGCTGAAATTTATTCTTACCTCTTTTGCCATGTCAAACATGAGAAATTGTGAGAGTAATAAGGAAATTTCATAAAAAATTATTTCATATTATTGGTTAATAGAAGGTCTCTGCAGTTTAAAAAAATATTTCAGAAGTAAGTGGTGAATAAGAATGGATAATATAACACATGGATAAAAGTGGAAATCAGAGAAACCGCTGATGTTCAGAAAATGAAAGGGCTGGTAATAGCAATTAATGATTGTGAAGTCTGCTACTCTGTTCTGTGAGATGTTAAAACTGTGTCTGAAAAGGGAGAAGATTAAAATACATATTGATTGGCTGATGGGCAAAAGGTAAGTTTTAAAAGCAAAGAATTGACTAATATGCATTGTATTAATTAAACTCTCCTCATCATTGTGAATAAACAAGGGCTGATAACCCATATCTGTAAATTCCTGAATTGATTCCAGATTGAGTGTACTTCAAAGGTCTGGTGCCATATAAACCAGAAATCACCTTCAGAAAGCTCTTTTTCTGCAGCCTAGAGGAACTGCGAGGCACAATGTTTTCTGCCGCACAATTTGCTGTCTGAGTTTTCCTACTGATTTAATAGGGAACATGTGGTGGGTGGATTGAAAAGATAAGCCCTAAAGCGTACAGGTTTGCCAGAAAAACCTACTCATTAGTAAATATGTCTTCCATGAAGATGGACAAAGAAGGAAAAGCCAGTGTGTCAATTTAATCAGCTGCTGGGAACCAGATGCGGTACAGTTATAAAATATTTGGGAAAAAACAGCAAGCAAGGAGACAGCGTGGTCCTTCTGAGAATGGAGGGTGAGGGTGAGGGTGGCTCTTTGTAAGCAGGGCTGATAAACTACATAGGGACAAAAGGGAGATACTGTGCAAAATACTGACTCCACTGAATGAAGTCAGTTTTGGCCTTTGATTTCACCAAGACCTATATTACACCCAAGACTATTAGGAGAATGAAATGAATTGATTATTTTCCTACTAGCGTGCTCAGTGCTTTAAGGAATTACTGAGCCAATGTTTGCTTCTCCATGCTTCTCCTCCTCTTCAGTGAGTAGGTTCTGTAGATTTTTTGTTAGCTGAAATAACAACAAAACTTTGTAACTTTTTCCTTTCCTCTGAGGCTTTGAAAGCCTTTTTGCACAGTGAGTGGTGTAAGACCTTTGAAGACTGCTGTACTATGGCCCAGAAAAGTTTTAAAGGACTTACCTGAGCTGAACCGTGTCCTGCTGTGGAATAAACAGACCCCAAGTATTCTGCCTTCTCATCTTCATTTTTAATTATTTAGGTCTCATTGCCCTTATCTGTAGTTCTCTCACACATTTGAATACTTTAAATAGTTTTTTTAAACTTGGAGAAAGAAACCTAGTTTAGAAGAGTTATATGAAGAGGACAAAAGGGCTGCTGCATGTCTAGATAGTGTCCCCAGCTTGTAAAAATTGAGTGCAATGCCAGAGAGGGCAGGTTGTAGTCTGTGTTTTCCTATTCTCTTTTCTAATCCTTCTCTATATTTATGATTCACTGACATTAAGGACTATCCTGGCATAGAGTGCTGCACCACCAAAAACGGTCTGCGCAGAAACAGCAAAAAGAGGCAGGCAGAGAAAATGGGCCCTTCCCTCCTGTCAGCTGAGAGCACTGAAGATTCCTACAGTTCAGCAGAGGCCCTACATAAAATATTTAATTGAAACTCAGGCCACATAAGTAGAGTTAACTCAACCTCATGTATTGACCAGTTTGGCGGTTTTTGAATTGAAACAAAAATTAGTTGTTCCAAATGTTTCAGAAACCAAGTTTAGGATTTTAGCTGTAGCTCAGCCATCTCTGCCCAGTGCAGGTCCAGACTGGGCAGCCGGGTGCAAACGTCCTCCGCTGCCCCTGTTGCTGTGCCAAGCCCCCTTGCCAGAAAGGCCACCTCCGCACCCCCTCGGCATCTCTGCAGCTGCAACTCGAGGCGCTGACTTTCTGCATGCATTGGCATTTGTCATGCCTGATCATCCACTCAGTTTTCCAGTCAAGCCTTGATGCATTTTGCAATTATCAGTGCCTGCAGAGAGTTTTGCAGGTTCAGGACGGCGTCAGCCTTGGCCTGCCAGTGTCTTGCGTGTCTCCTCTGAAGTGCTGGCCCTCCCATACAGGGTCTTTCTCTCTCCTGCCAGTGAGGCCAGAAGGGACGGGCACTGCTGTGAGCGGCTGGCTGTTTCTTGCATTCCTCACACATATTCAGAGAGCAGTGCTATGTCATCTGCAATCTTTTTCACTTGCTCCCCTTCATTTGTATCCAAAGCCCTTATTAGAGTTTTCAATTGATTTCTGCTGCTGCGTCACCCAGTCAATTGCAACACTGCACAGTGCAAGGTTTAAAAAAAACCCTGCCGCCCTGGTTACTCCCTGGGCTGTCTGTAAGCCATTCAGGACTCCTTGCTGTTTGTTTTCACATAACATTCAACTCTGCTTTATAGGCTTCTGGCAAAGCCAGTGATCTCGATAGCAAAGTTGCGGTGGTAGCATCACTGTGGAGATTTCTCTGTTTCTCCCGTCCAAGCTCCTTGAAAAAGTGAGGAAGTTGATTATCAGACTGCTTTAACTACTTGGCACGGTATTATGTTTCAGATGTATCAGACACGGGAGCTGCAAGCTGTTTGTTCTCTGACGTGCATTTCCAAAAGCATCAATTCACAAATTAGCACCCCTACTTCATCAGACAATTGAACAGGTTTACTGTATTTTTGCTATCAAACAACCTGAATTACCTCCTGCTTTTCATCTAAAGATCCTATGACTTCACACGAGACAGTAAAGTATTAATACCTCCATCATTTGCACGCGGAAGCTCAGGGGCAGAGAGGTTAAGTGACTGGCCCTAAATGCTAATCAAGAGCAAATTTTAAAAAGAGCTGTGGGATCTGGACTCTCTGCCCCCTTTCAAGACACCAAACTGCACTTGCTTTTTCTGTGTTGTTATTTCACATGCTTTCCACTCATAAATCAAAATGCACCAAATCCAGCACTAATCTATGGCTGAGACTTTCGAAGGAGTCTAAAGAAATTCAGCATTTGCTTCCTAGTTAGTTTCAGTCAAAGCTGAATTGTAACTGCCTTAGAGATGGAATATTTCAACCTCGGAGCTAAATGAAAGGCAAGACCTAGTCCTGGCAAGTCTGTTCATGAAAGCAGTCGCTTTTACTTCAGTGAGCCCTGTGCAGGAAGCCATGTTCTCGGCATAACCTTGTTAGAATTTGTAAATAGTCTGAATGATCCATTCTTTGTTTAAATGTACTTGTATAGTGGAGGGAACGAGGATCGTTCCTGTTGTGTCTTTTCCACTGCATCAGTTCAGTGAGCTCCTTGTGAAGGCCATCAGGAGGCATGGGTGGAAAACACATGTGTAATCTGACTTTTATGATAAACTGCCTGAAAATGATGACTGGATAAATATTTTTGAAAGCGAGCAAAGTGCATTTACTTGCCCTTTAAATCCACTTACAAAATTGGCACCAATTCTCCTTTTTGTTTGGTTTCTTCATTCTGTCATGTTAAGAAGTGGCCTGTGCTGCTAGTATCTGTCAAGCTTCCCCCTCGTACTGGAAACACGCTGCAGCTTGTCCCACTGGAGATGTTTAGGCATATTGTATCCAAATCTTACTTTTGCTGAAGATATATAGCTACAGCTCATCAGGCTAATGCAATGAATAATTAGAAGCAATTACAAGGAAATCTAGCAAATTACTAAAACCAGACAGGAGTTTAAAAAAAAGAACTCAGTGTTCCCAATTTAATTATTTATTTACCGGGCATGGTGCAGTTCAAAGGAAGAGACCCTTAGGACTGCATCCTCTTGTCTGGGGGAAGGATGAAGAGGGAAGGACAGCGCCCGCGGGATGTGGCGCAGGGAACTGTGTTTCCCTGGGGAGGTGCAGTGCCTCTGGAGACCCTTTGCCTGAAGACGTGGCTCAAGGGTCCAGGTCTGGACACGCGGAAAGGTCTATTTTTGCCTTTCAGTGCCTGCCTCTTGTTCCAACACCTTCCCATCTTCCAGGGTTTGGAAAATGCTCTTTCCTGCCTGGTTTGTCCACACAGGAATCAGTCACGTTAGTGGGCGTGCGAATGTGTTGCGGCAGGATGTGCAGAAGGAAGAAAAAAGATGTACCAAAGGGAAACCTGGCATTAACCTGGTACGAACATTATCAATGCAAGACCAAGCTGGTGCTGTGGCAGAGAGCATTTGACGGCAAGGGAAAAGGAACAGCAACGAGTTTCTAAAGTTGTGTTGAGCCAACTCAGCATGTCCTTCTGACCCGTGACAGTTGGATGTCTGCAGCACTGAACGCCATCCAACTCTCCGTTTGCGTACACAAGATGCTGACTCCCACAGTGCCTGGCAGGATTTTGCTAACAGGGTTTTTACCCCCATTCCCCTTACGACAGAAAAGACAGCGGAAGATCTCAGTTGTAGAACTTCTTTTGTCTCTCTCCCTTCTGCTCACACACATCTAGGTCCCTGTCACCATAATACCTCCGTGCATTTCAACCAGTGTCTAATGAGCTGTTTGTTTAACTGGGCTTCATGCTTGATCTGGGCTTTTCAGAAACGTTCTCGTTTAATCTCCATTCTTAGTCAGGGGAAGGGGAGCAACAAGTGCTGTTAAACTTCCCAAAGGCAATCATCAACTGACAGAGGGGGTGAGAGTCTGGGAATAACACTACCAGGAAAAAAAGGACTAAATGTATGAAATCGGATTTTCCTCCTCCCCCTTATTTCCTCGGTTGCTCTGGGTAAGAGCCGCACTTCTAGTATTGTACCGTGTTTTCAGACCCTCAAACTGCATCAATAAGTGGAAGTCAAAATGGACCAAAATGTCGAGCCTTCTGTCATGAATACCTCTGTTTCTCCACACACGCCGGAAAAATGGCCTTCTGCAATAGTTACTCTTCCCCTGCCCAGGGGAGCTGGATGCAGCGTTTTCAAGAGGCAGACAGGGCTGCTCTCAGCCTCGTCAGAAAGAGAGATCATTTTGCAGTGACAGGGCTGTTTGGAGCGCTGTCAATCCCCGCCTTTGAGAAGCAGATCCCCAAAATGCTGCTTTCACAGCCACCTTTCAGAGCAGAAACATGCTCTGACTTCAGTATTGTAGTGTTGTGTGCGAGCTGCGATAATTTAACGTTCCTGTATCTCAGTAAATTTTAGGCAGGCTGACGCTGACTGTATTAGTAACTAACCCCACAGTGCCTCACTGATAATGCTGACACCAAAGTTTTTATTACGCTTTAGGAGTTCAAGGCTTCTTTGCTGGAACGTTGCAAAACCTGAGATAAGTTAATTAGTAACTTAAAAAAAAAAGGCAGGAGAAAGGCTTTAAATTGCGAATATAGCATTGCAGGGACCTTTCCAAAAATGTTTCAAATAAAAGTCCTCGCGTACTAAAGGCTGTGAGCCGTGTATAGCTTGAACGCAGATTGAAGCGGAAGATAAACGAGAATAAATCCCACATGTTAGGCGAACGCCGCGATGTGCTCCAGCGACCGGCTGTGAAAACTTACGGGTGCCGCTGCAAATCCGTCGGCGGCGGGTGGGATGGGACAAGCGCGGTGCGCTGAGCCGGCCCCGCGGCTCGCTGGCCCCACGCAGGCAGATGTCCACGAGACGACTCGCAAAACTGTAATTACACACAATAAGCGCCAATGTTTAATTAATCAGGTCTCGTGTCCTTATTACCCCCTCGCTGGGTTTCGCTAATAATGACCCAGAGGAAAATTCTGCTCCTGCCTGTGAATTATATTTTATTTACAAGGGTTTCGTTTCTTAGATGATTTTTTCCCCCTCTCGTTCCTGGGTAGAACTAGCAGGAAGAAAATAAAACCCCGATGTCCTTGAAAAGTACAACTTGCGACTGGCGTAAAACTCGGAATCAGGGAGGGCTTTGTGCTGCCTCTCACGACTCCTTTCACGGAATAAATCGGAATAACTTAGCACCTAATACCTCTCTTGCCTCACATTTCACATGGCGCTCAAATATTTGGCTACAATCCTGTAAGTAAAGCTGAAAGGAGGAGAAAAGAGGGCTTGAATGAGAAGCTTTTCTGGATGAGCAAGGAAAACAAACCCTGCCGAACTGGTTTGTAACTCATTTAAAGGGTTAAATTGTGCCACAGGGTCTGGAGCGAGGAGGGAGTTCAGGCTCAATGCACTGGCCGCGTATCGGCCACCCCCTGTAATTTGCTTGTCTCTGGAAAGAAAGTGTTAAAAAGGATATTGTTTGCATTAAAGGGCTGAATTTTCCACTGGGTAATCATCAGTGAAACCCAGTGAAGGGCAAATGAGGATGGCAGGCCTGATTAATTAAACATGTGCTACGGTGCTAAGAGCAAGACTTACGCTATTGGTTTTAGAAGAGCCATTGGTATTAATACTGCTAGTGGAAATTTTCGGTTGCTGTTTACTATTTCCATTTTTCACTGAAACACTGGTGTTCAAACTAAAAATGAGGGGCTTTTGCTGTAATATTATAGTCTCTCTAAAAGTTACTCCTTTTCCTCAGAAGCATGTTCTTGCAGTCTGTGCAATTTCCATTTTAAGTTCCGATTCTGAAGGCTTTTTAACTCGATTATAAAAATTTACTTCAGGCTTATAAAGATCTCAGTCCAAGATATATCTGTTTGCTCATGTATATGTAAGTGCACTCCCGTTTATGCAGACTATTATATGGAACTTTTTTTTTTAAAAAGTCTAAAGAAAAATAGCAGCGTATGCATTCGTAAGTTACAGGAATGCAAATATAAACTTATCTGCCAGTAATCTGTGAGGCTGTACATATGCTGGTGCGTGACATAACGTTCTGCTAAAGCCAAACGACACAGGCTGTTCGACCCTGGCAGAGACAAGTGCCATTACAAAACATGGAGCAGCACAAAATAAAATTTTTTGGGGAAAAAAGGCTACCGTTCATAGACACCTCCTCCCCTAGCAAAGAGAAGCTTTTACAAAGCTATTGAGTATTTTCATCACTTCGAGGCTGATACGCAGCACATGCAGAAGTATCTGTTTCACAGGGTGTTGGTACAGCAGAGGCTGAATGCCCCTGCGCCGTAAACGCTGCTTCAGAAGTGTGTTTATCGGCAATCCTGGTTTTGCTCATTAATATGCCACAGGAAATATAGCAGTAAAATCTGAGGTGTGGGGTGTGAACGTGTGTCCCGGGTGGGGGCTGTCCGTCGCACACAGGCTTGCTCAGATCACACAGCGCGTGAGTGGCAGCAGCCGGGTCGGTGTCAGCTCAGCCTTGCTCCTCCTGATAATGCATTTTTGTGTGTATTTACTTTTGCCATTACACTAATATGGAGCATTTTCTTGGAATCACTTCTCTTCCTCTGGGGTAGCTGGTTTTTTTTTCTTTCCCAACAAGAAACTCTCAATAGTCAAGTGTAGTCCAATAAATAATGCATTGCGATTTCTAGCAAAGGCTGTAGTCTTTGTATTAACTTTGCAAGGCCTCAGGACTGCTGCTTGCCAGGCTTTGTGTGGGGTCTTCTTGGCTTGCCTGGAGCTTTGTTTTAGTTAATTTAGCTGTGACAGCAACTTTTCTAATGACCAGGTGGCTATTGCCTAATTTGTTTTATTTTGCTTATCTTTGTGCAATCATGGAATAGCCACAGTTTCATAAGGATAGTATAGTTATTCTGTGTAGAATGAAATATTTATGACAAATATAATGATGTCGTGGTGTGATAGCAGAGGCCTCGAGAACGGGGACACAGCTGCGGGGTGGAGGAGTGCCGGCACAGGGTGATGCGGGAGAGGGATCAGGACGGCACCAGAGACCCCAGGCTCGGTACCCATCCCACCAGTGGTCAGCTAAAGACATGCAGACCGGAGCAGAGCTAGTTGCAGGGGTAACAAATAACAAGTATATAGCATATGTAAAATACGCCATATGTAGTAAATTAGGATGCAACATGGAACTGCGGACCAATACAGAGAGAGCACAGCATAGAAGTGTGTTAGAAAATGTGTAAAATAGTCCCAAGGGAACTCTAGAGCAAAGAGGAAGAAACCAGAATGATCACGCTCCTCCTAGAAGGGAAGAAGAAGAAACACGATTTTCAGCGCCGTGGTCCCTGCAGCAAGGGGTCCGGGGGCAGGGGACCTGCCATGACGACCCACCTCTTCCCAGGTAGGACGGGTGCTGCTGGCACCCTGGGACCGCAGCGGGGGAGCGCAACACCAGAGAAAGGGGAAGATACTAGGAAGTTTCGTATAACAATTATTTAACTGTATTATTAGTGAGATTTATTTTGCCTTATTTAGACAATTGGGACTCTGAATGTTAGTGTCGTTCTAACCCGACTACTCATAAGAACTATTTGTGGTAGCTTAGTTACACTGTAGGATTTTAATTAAACTAACAAGAAATTCTTGGCTTCCCATATAAGGTGTGTTGCCCTTTTCGCCCCACAGCAAGTTTTTGAGGGTAACATCAAAGTGCTGTTGCAGATGAGAAATTGCTGTTTGTTTGTTTTGTTAAGCGTTCCCTTCTCATGGGGGACGAAACAGGAGGATCTAAGTATTATAGCACAGATAGTGCCTGCCTTGAAATGGTAACTCAGTTAGTTTTTTCTATAGCACCATCTTTCCTATATTTATCTTTGTAAGACAGACAGAGAGTGACAGCTTTGATAGAAAATTCATTATAATATATATTTTAAAATACTGAACAAGCCAAGCCAGTAACCTCAGAGAAGTGCCTCCCTTGATCCGAGCCCAGAAAGTCTTAAGGCTTATGGAGACCTCAGCAAAAACTGGATCTTCAGGCAAGTTCAGCAGCTCTAGGGCACCCCTCTGATGCTAGGCTATCACGTGAATTTTCTGAAGTACCAGGAGGGGTTTCCTCTCTCCTAGACCTTTCTCTGTCCAGCTGAGACTGCCAGGACACTAATACCACATTGTCGTTTTCATTTGTGAAATACAAAAGAGATTTTGGAGGAGTGGGGGCCTTGCCTGCCTTTAGATTAATCTAATGGTTTACCTGCAGCTGGGCTACATTTCTGTTTTTATGGTATGGCGTGCCTACGTGACATCTTGCATCTGACAGTTTGCTGCTGACATCCTTGGCTGGAAACACGGCTGTTGAGTTCAGGTGATGGGGTGACCTGTGTGAGTTCGTAATTCTTGCTGTGATGGGCTTAATTGCCTGAAAAGGACTCTTACAAATGGAGCTGCGCGCTGCTGCAGAGCTGTCCTCTCAGCTGTGTCGCCGCCAGCCACGGGGGAAATCCAGCGCCACTGAGACCCGTCACAGGTGTGAGCTTGCTACGAGCGACGTGAGCGTGTATTCGCTCCTCGCACATCCTCTTTAAAGGTGCTCTCCAAATACGGTGCAAGTCCAGCAACCCTGCTAAGGATTGGGTACTAAGTGCTGTTACATTAGGTGACGCTTTTAATGTGAAAAAGACTTTTTAGTTACATATGGCACAGTAGTATGGGTTGAAAAATTTACAAATTCAGCATGGAGTATTAAGTGCAGCATGAACTTGCTATTCATCCTATAAGGAACCAAGTTCCCGTTTGGGTCTGCTGTCAGCTTTGTGTGAGACTATGAGGGAGTAATTTAACCTATCTGGATCTTGGTTTTCCTCATTTACTTTTTTTTTTAATTGTACATACCATTCATATGATAGTATGATTCCAACTAACCCTTTGTCAACTCTTTCTGTGTTTTTAAAGGAGCTGTGTTTTAAAAGAGCCTCACACATGTATATGGATATGAAAGACAAGTAACAGTTAAAGCTGACTCATCTATTGTTTTGCTACTAAAAACAGTGAACCAGTTTGAAGAAAAAGATATTACCTTGATTCTTTGTTCCAACTTTGCATTGGACTCTGATCAAGTGCTTCTAATAATTGTACTTAATGTTGCAGGTTTTGTTTCCTTTGAAGTTTGTTGTGGGTCCTGGTTCTTGCAGTTCAGAAGTCCAGAGCTACCGCAAATTCCTTGTGTAGGTGTCAGCTGAAGTATGCAGACCTAAACTGTGCATATCTGTTCTCATCTATTCACCAGCTTTCCAGGGTAAATTAGCTTATAAAAGTATCTGGAGCTTTAACCCCCTGTACAATGTCCAACACTATTTGTGTTTGAGGTTCTCTAGGCATTAAATTGAGAGATTTTTCACATCAGATGCCTAGGTTAGGTGTTTGGGTTAGGAACTCAAAGTTTAGCTCACCTTGTAGCCAACAGTGGGTGACTCTGAGCAATGTCCGTCCCCAGCCTCACCCTTACTCCACAGCACGCTTTCAGAGATGCTTGCTTACTTTCCTTAAATCGGTCCACACTCCCCCATTGGTGCCTAAATCAAGTCAGCCATATTTTCTGAGCTGTTGGCAGCTCCTTTTGGGTGCAGCACAGTGCACACTGCATTTGCAAATCAGACTCATTTTATTCTGAAAAACAATAGAAGTTGCAAGCTGGAAAGACTTTTTTTGTTGTTTTCTGAATGGCTGAAGTGTGGTACATGTGTTTGCATCTTAGAAAAGATGAACAGGTTAGTTCAGATGAATAGTGTTGTTAAGTAGAACTGTGGAAATGTTTCAATATCTCATTTTCCTGTTGAAAAAATATTCCTTTAAGAAATTTTTAATAAATTCTTTTTTCTTTTCTACTTGTGTTTTATTTCATATTGTTGGTTTTCCTTCATTTTAAAAGCCCTGGTTCTTCACTGCTCTCGCCATCTTCTGCAGATGACAGGCTAATATAGCCACCAGCTGCTCTACTCACTGCCCTAGCAGGTGAAAATGCCCTCAGAAGGAGTAATCCATAATTTTCAATAGAGAGGTACCTCATGTGGGACTTCAGTCCAAGTGCCATATGCAGCCAAGCTCCTGCTGCATGTTCTGCAAATTTCTAAAAATTGTAAGTAAGTAGCAATTTTCTAACTTAAAATGTGTTACATCCAACTCAAGGGAGTTCTGTGTTAGACTTCACCTTGATAGACAAGAAGAAATTGATCCCAAAACTGAAAATTAGTAGTTTTTTAGATGCGAATGGTCTTCACTTGATTACAATTGTTATGTGCAAACAGAATACAGTCCGAACCAGCAGTACATGTACAAAAGGATGTTGAAGGGCCAACTTCACAAATTTAAAAACAATTATGAGTTGAATCATCTGGGAAAAAGAATTCAAACAGAAAAATGTAAGTGATAATTGGAATCTGTTATAAAACATTTCACTAGCTGCCTAACAAACTTGCAGTCAGAAGGGGTATTATAGTTTAGGCTTTTGACATTATTTTTGTTTATTTTATGGACTTGGCATAGAAGTGAAAGCAAACATTTTTTCTCAGCAATATAAAAATTTGGAGATAAAGGGAAAACAACAAGAGTGAACATGAGTTAAAAGGCAGGAAAAATAGAAAATCGGCAAGGGAAGCAAAAGTTCACAAAGAGAAGTCTGTGGCTAAAGTCTACTGAGAAACAAAAGAAATCAGCAATGACCCATCACTAGTTGATACACTTACTATTTATAGTGCAGAAAGACATGACAGTTCAGCAAATATTTTGTTCCAGATTAAAAAAATGTATTTTTATCATATAATGCTAAATACTTATCAGATATAGTGGTAACTAAAGATGATAAAGGACATCACTGAAAATCAGATGTTTTAATCAGCTAACTGAAATGACTTATATCAGAGAATTTTAAGCAAAGTGGATGAGCAATTCTCTGAAGTGTTAACACTGATATTTTCCCCCAACACATAATACTGTAATCATTCCAGTAGACTTGAGTAAAGCAAATACTGGGCCAGAATATAAAGGGGCTACTAAGCCTGCAGTTTGAGGCATCAATATTATGCAAATTTATGGAAAATCAGTATAGGCCCTCAATTAAAGCATGATAGTTCTATTAATAACAGTCAGCATGGGTTAGGGGAATAGGCTGGGGGAAATAACTGATGACATTAAAAAAATCCTGTTTGACAAAAGTAGCATGACTATATAATAAGCACGGGCATTTTATTTAGCTCTGAGTTACTTTATTTTGTGTTACCTGCTATTTGGCTGAAAGCCCAGCGCGATACCAACACTAATGGGTAAGGGGCAGGTCACAGGAAGGTGGTTAGAAATGCCTCCTTTTCCCCAGCCACAGAAATTTGACCTTGCTCCCTATTTTGGGCTCCGTTGTGGATAAATCGGCGCCCAGCGAGGCGGAGGGGCACCGTGCTGGGCGCAGGGGCGGTCACCCTGCGGGACGTGGGGGCATCGCCGCGGCCGGCCCCGCGGCCCTGGCCCGAGCCAGGCAGAGACTGACGGAAAATAAGGTGGTTCCTGAAAAGCGATAGTCACCGAAACAACAGGGCTTGTTCTGAATTGTAACTGGGGCAATCACTTCAGTCAAGATCGCTGTTTATTCCCTCAAAGGCGCTCTGTAGTTCAAGAGCATGCGGCAGGCGGAAGCGGGGATTTGTTAAGGGAAGTTCTGCCTGTTTCGTTATGACGAGTCCGTTCTGACATTAAACCCTATTGATCTATTCATAGGGGCTAAAGTCAATATTTAGGCATATCAATAACAGGTCTGACTTTTCAAAATTCTTCATTTGATTCCATTAACCTTAAGTTCTGGTTGTTATTCTACTTGCCATTGATTACTTGTAAATATACAAAAAAATGAGGATGGGTTTATGATTCTGATGGCAGAAAAATTATTATCTGGTAACATTAGTATAAAGGAATAGAATTTCCAATGTTCTTTATGTTTTTGTATATAACGGTTTTCTGATTTCCTAGCTTTTACCAAAGGAGATGATATTGGTAAAGGATCTGTCTTTCCTCTGATGAGTTACAACAGTAAATCTAGCTGCAGCTGTCTTGATATATTAAGTATTGTTTACTTTTCTAATGGAAGAAATGGAATAACATGAATTGAAAAAAAGTTGCATTTACTGCTATGTTGAATTGAGTTGCATGTTTGTTTTCATTTTAAGATACAGCCTCTTAAAACATCAGACCTCTGATGCTGTCTAAGATCTATTTCCAGCTGTCTCTGCTTGAAGCTTTCTGTCAACTTGAAGCTTAAAAATTGTTCATTTCATGAGAACAGTTGGAGAAACTTCCTGGTCCAACTAAAATGTTCCTCAATTTCTTTTGTATCTTCACCTCTTCCATTGAGCCCCTGCCTCAAAAACACTGCTGTTCAGGAGCAATACTAAAACATCAATTTAAAATGACATCAGTAAGTTTTAAACAAATGCTCCAAGTAAGGAAGAGAGACTGGTTACGTTTTTAGCTGAGACACCACAATAAGTGATACGTGCCTTCAGTGCGAAGGTAAATGACCTCAGCTGTTGCTAAAATTAAAATCCACCCTGCTGCAGGATCAGGGCACGGGCAGCAGAACAGCAGAAACGTGTGCGTGTAGTCATTTCTGCTGAAGGCGACAGGGCTGCGTGTGAGAGGGGCGCTCACATGTCCCTGTCTTGTAGACGCTGCTGTAAATGACAGACCTGGTGCTAACAGAGCGGAGTTCTGGCTTAATTACATTTTTCTGAATATTTTTGCTAGATGACCCAGGTAGCAGACTAATTTCGCTGGAACAGGCAACCTGCTTCAGTCATCTAGTTTGATGCCAAGGTAGCAGTAATTTTTAATGTAAAACTGCAAAGTGTGTCTTCATTTAAGGCATAACCCATACAGAAAGGAAACTTTAAGTCATATTTTAAATGTACTTTTAATATTGTACACTCAGATGGTAACAGCGTTACATTGGTTTCTGACACATGAAGGTTTAGCCTGTCCAGGCTGTCTCCTTTTCCAGTGTTTCTTTCTTTTTTTTTTTTTTTTTTACCCCTGAATCACTCATTTTTCTAGGAATGCTGTGCTTTGTAAGAAGAGGGCTCACTTTGCTTTTATTTCCAGCTTCATTTTTTGTTTAAAATTTTTATTATAATCTAACACTTCCTTTGTAACTTGGCAAAATGACTGAAAGAAAAACAATGCTATCCATTTCCCAGTTTACAGCCTGTCAAGGTGAGGGATTTTTCCGAACAACGAACACAGGGTTGTTTGTTGTTTTTTAATTTTCTGTTCATATGTATATGAGTTCTTTTCTAATGGCATGACAAAACTGACTGGTGAAAAACCACAAGAAAGTAAAATGTGGAGTGAAATACAGAAAATGAACATGTACAGATATTTAATATGATTTTTTTGGTTTTCTGAGCAAGCTGTGGGAGAAATTCTCTTTAAAGTGATACGTCCTGTAGCAGTAGGTACATGTAATCCCCTGACAACACACCTTAGTGACTTCTTGAAAACAAGTTTGGAGACATTTAGTGAATTTGTTGATCATTTTGTCCATCACTACATTCTGGAGGTCTCCATGGCGAACAGTATTATTTGCATTAGTAGCAAGTTAGCCAGAATTTACCCACGCTGGTTGAAGTTTGTAGTCTACATTTTAGGAGCCAATACCAGATACAAAAAAATAGTTTGCATCTTGGATATGAGCTCTGCTTATTAACCTGAAGAACTTTATCCTTTAAATTGACCCAAATCAGATGTGACATAAATTCCTAATTAAGAAATGCCATTCTGTTCCAGGTAGTACTTAAATTTGAGCACATATGTAAAGTTGGGTATATATTTAAGTACTATATGAAGCAGGGATAAATGTAATGACCCTACTGCCAAAAGCCTGTGAAAGCCTCCCTTTCAGTCACAGAAAATTCACTCATGGGTTGAGGGCATAAGGTCCACTTCCCCTGGACCCTCAGCTTCATTGTAAGACCTCTGATATCACTGGAACATCTGCTACAAAACAATAGCATAGTTTCCCTTCCAGCCAGTCAAGGTGGCCATATTGATGTCAACAAGCCTTTGGTTAATGTTAAAGAAACAAACTAGAAATGAAGATGCAGTAAGTCAGATTTTAAAGGGGTTACAGCCACTTTTGTTGTCCAGAGCATCAAGACTTGCATGGATCTTGGGGCTTTTCTTGGCTGAATGGAGATCTTGGATAATTCCAAAGCACTTGAAGGAGGCTGTGCTCTGTCAAAGTTGGGTGTTCATTCAGGAAAATATTGCAGCTTGCATAACTGGAGGAGCTTTTCATCTGACACTAGCTGGCAGGGATGTAAAACAGGGTATAAAATATATATTATATATATGCTATACATAAAAATATAAAATTACAAAGTAGCCTACCTGGAGAATAACTTCCATATCCAATTCTTAACTGTTTGAAGACAACCTAAAAAATACTAGTATAAATTATTTCTTCACATAACTCTGCTAAAGACCAAGGCGATACAGCTACAAAGCATTCAAACCTTAATGCCATTTGGCATTATTCAGAAATGGGTATGAAGAGAGGCTTTCTACACACTTGAATGTAGGCTGAGTCATTTTGGGAAGAAGCAGAGAAGTAATGCTTTTTCTGAACTGGCACATTGCCACAGCCCTCTGTTGAACTGGAGGATGTGTTAAGTGAGGTTTTCCACAAATACTGTAAGTAGGTAAAATGAGAGCAAATTTGGCACTGTTGTTTGCTAAAGGTAGGAAATTGGATACTTCAGGTAGTGAGCTGGATGTGCAGCCTCCGTTGGTGCTCTGCTTCATATGAAAGCTCAAGCAGAATCAAATTTCCACTTTCAGACAGACTGAAGGAAAGTCTTCCATACTGGGGAAGAACAGATTTTTGTCTCCAAGTGAGGTCAGTCTCAGGAAAGACCACACTCCTCCTTTTTAATACTAAGGCTGTCAGAAGCTTTTTATAGAAATTCATGAATGGCCATGTTAAAAAAAAAAAACCCAAAGCCAGAATATAAATCAATACCTATAAACAAATAAAATGGGTAGCAGCAGAAACAACAGTGAGGAAAATTCAATTAAAAAAAGAGAAAGAATGAGCCAATGACCTTTTATATGAACTTCAGTATTCAGGTTTTCCACAGAGGCCATCTAGCTCATGCAACTGTGTTATGCCAAAAGCATTTTAGAAGAATAAATAAATACCATATGGAGACTGGATTGGTCACCATGCCAGAACTAACCTTTGAACCAAACTATGGTTCTAAATATGGAGAAGAGGGAGGGAAAAGAAAAAAGAAAGAGAAGAAAAGATCTTTTGTTTTCTTTATGGAAAGGAGACAGCTCATTGCTCCTGGCAGTCCCAGGGAGAGTTCGCTGTTCTGGGACACCTTGTCATTGTGGTGTTGTTGCTGGGCTCCTGCTCTTTGTCATACTCCATTGCAGACTGGGATTTAACTTGACAGCAGCAAAGGATTTCTCTGAAATGGATTCAACTGGTTAGCATTGCATCCACCCACCCACATGCAAAAAGTCCCAAAGTGTCAGCAGTCACTGATAGTTTTCTGAAAAACACGAACTCCTTGACTCCCACAGGAACCATGACAAAAAAATGCAGCTTTAGCAATGACTCAGTCATTGAAATGATGCCTTTTTCAGTGGCTATTTTATTCCTTTTTCCTCCCCAGTCTGAAAAAAAGAAAAATATTCAAACTTGTTTTCTTCTCTAAAATGGAATGGAAATCAGATCTTTTCCACATTTGGGTATTCACATGCATCATGTTTAGGCAACTGTCTCCTTTTGACAGGAGAACTAGGTAACTAACATAATCCATCACCCTCTATTGGGATATGCCACCTGAAACTTTGTATATGATAGAAAGGTGGATGTGTCTTCTCCCTTCCCACAATAGGATTTTGACTAATCTGCCTAATACCACAATTGAACTCCTGATGTAAACCATTGCAACCACAAGAATTTCCAGTGACACTGATATTTATATTTTAATATCAGTGCACTTTATGTGAGTGTCAGGTTCCATGTAAGTTGATCCAGTTGCTGATCACATTGTGGGTGGAATGTGAAACCTAACTTGGACATAATGTGATAAAAGTAAAGTGAATCTGTTCCCCAGCTTTGTGGTCAGGAATTGGGGAGAAGCTGGATCCCCTGTTTCTTTTCCGGGGTGAGCACTAGTGAGTAATAAAAAAAAACTTACGTCTTGATCCAATGGAAGTCCTAAGTCAGGTGGTTGTGATCACCAAAGGAAGTGTGCAGATACTATATATGTGTATATATACGTATACATACACTCATATATGTATATAGGTAATATATGTCTAACATACATACATGGTTTTTGTATATATATGTACATGTATGTATGTATATTATATGTATATGTATGTTAGTAGAGGAAATGTATTCTATACTGCTGCTGAGTATCAGTCAGAGAGAGAAAAAACTCTCCTGCTGTGACTGATATGTCTGTGTGGCCTAAAACCAGCTGAGTAAAGACATAAGAGGTATGTGGAGAAGAGGGAGTTGGACTGTGAGAGAGAAGCAAGGAGGGTGCTTGGGGACCTTCAGACAAATCAATGATTTCAAGGGACGTAGCTTCACAGCGTGTATTAAAATTAAACCAAGAGAAGGAGTTGACTGAGGGAGGGGGAGCCGGTACTGCTCATAAAATACAATGAACTCATTTAAAGTGTTTGGGGATATAAAAGAGGACTTACTCCAAACCAAACAAAGTTTTGTCTCCCTGTTTGGCAATTATTAACTTCTAATATTATTAACTTTTGCTAACTTTTAGGATGAACAAGACATATGTCCTCTTCTTTGGTTGTGTTTATTTAAATAGGTCATAGAGAATAAAAGTTGCTGGGATCTATCGTCATATTCTAATGGCCACCCATAAAGTTATACATCCATGTCAATATCCATGTTACATATCTAATAAACATCCATGAAGTCTCACTCATTTACAACACTCAAGCAACAAACCAAACTGGGGGAGGAGGGGGTAGATGCTTTAAATTCTCGTTATTTTTTCCTTGGTTAAACTTTGAACGTTTTGAATTCAATGGATGCTTGTCTGCTGCTAGTTCGAGTTAATCTAAAATGTATTGAAGCAGAAGTGGCAATATATGGAATTTGGCTCAGATGTTTGATAGTCTCAGGCATTGTTACATGTGTGATATTCCTGGAATACTATTTAATTCTTGCACAGCCTGAGAATAGAGTTCAGCCGCTTCTACAGCATTTGCTTTTTTTCATAAATACAATCAACTGCATTGGTACTGGTATTCTACTGGTGATGGGTTTCTGTCCACAAGTTGTTCCTGTTGCATTCCAAAATACAGTTTCCTTTATAATCGTTTATAAAAGGTTAATAAATGCTTACTACAGGTGAAATGGAGGCATGAACACTGGAGTAACTTGTGGTATAGAAGGTTATAAGCACATCAGTAGAAGGTGTAATGCATGTTTTTTAGTAATGGTTAGCAACCTACAGACTGACTGGATTTAATAATAATTGATTATTTATTACAACACCTATTAATCTTTTATTTTTATTAATCATTTATTAACTTTCCATTTGCTATTTATACAGAGAAACTTGATATAAAACTGTATAAAATGACAAGAAACCAAGGTAAATGCAGATCATTAAAATCTGACTTAGGCATCAAAAGATTGAGTTTTAATGGTTAATTTTTTGTGCCTCCATCCTTCTATATCATATCTTTAGGTTTGATTATTTTTGGCTCATGCCTGTCAAGTTAACTTAGATTTTTCTCCAGCACTTGTTCAAGAACCCAATTTTATCAAGGAATTCATTAATTCTCTACAGGGACAAAAAACACGAGTGAAAATCTGGTCTTGGTCCTTTTGTTTTAGGTGCTAGAAGGAATATCTCATGAATCTGAGCAAAAATTTGGGGGATATGTTTGATTAGTATTCTAAGAGGAGGTGCTAATAAGTATAGCATGAGTACAAGCTGAAGCTGGGTCTGAATTAATGGGAAGCTGCTCCAGAGTCCTTTTTTAATTCATAAAAACATTTGTTAAGAAGGACATCTAGTGGGTCATCTGGTTCAGCAGCCACAGCATGGTTATTTGTGTAGGTGAATAGATACCAGGGTTGAAGGGCAGAAATGTCAGAGGGCAAAGGTGTAGGGTGGAGGCTGCACTGAGCCCAGCACAGCTCGGTGGTCACCGCGTTGCTCACTCAGGTCCCTCGTTGCTTCAGCATGTCCCCTTGTGCTCTCCATGAGATACCAAGCAAAGCCTCATACTGGTTTTCCACAGCATCATTGCGACTATACAAATGGCCTGTTTCAGTGGTTAGTATTGAACCTTCTTCTAACCCAAGGAAATTCCCAGAGACCAAATCGGCTGAACCAGCTATTTCCTGTAAGGGCAGGAAAAGCAGCACTTGTAGGTTGCATTTGATAGGCAGAAATCCCACCACAACCACCACCATTTTAATTGTGAGACCATTTCAGTTGTGAGGGGCTTGGCCTCAGAAACACACATAGTGTCTTTTATTTTCCTTTACGCTCTAAGTTCCAGTCACATATGAAGCCAACGCTACCATTTTGCTGCATCAAGAAAAAAGACTAAAGTTGCTTTAATTAATAGTGCCTCCAGCATCCTGCTTGCCTATTTATGAAACAGATAGATAGCTCAAACCTGTGGTGTTCTTAAACCAATACTACTGTCTTTGACCAGAAAGGAGTTAATGCTTTCAACATAGAGCTCTTTCATGGTACTGGACATATCCCTCTGTAAAGCTTGATCCACCAGGTAGTCTGTGAGGTAGACAGTGTCCTTAGCACTCTTCATATGATTTATGCCTGATTGTAGCCTAAACTCCACAAAGTTGTGCCGCAGTGTAAGGGAGAGTATGTGCCACAGGCTCAGAGAATAAACGAGTAACTCGGTGAAAAGACTGTGGCAAAAAGAGGTGGCTACCTGAAAGAGGTGAGTCTGACACTTTAACAGCTAAACAAAACCCCACCACTTCCATCCTCTTATTAGGATTATAATTCGGTTGCTTGGGCCTCAGCAGCAGTCCGCCTGGATCTCCCTCTCTGCTGCCCCACCACGTCTCATTCACTTCTGCGTTGTGTCATCGCTCTCATGAAGACAACAGGCAACTCGGAGAATTTCCTTTGCTGCTACCTGATACACCATTATTCACCTCTTATCTTTTTAGCAAAGCAGTTACGCTGCTGTCAGGGGTAATGGAGACTGTGCCACTAAGAAAATTGGCTGTAATTTATTTATCAATTGTTTCTACATACCACAAAAGAGACCATCTACTTTATGGCTGGGTCTAAGGTATCTGAGAGCCCTTGAAGTTCATGGTTTTCCGGTATTCTAAGTTCTGCTTATGGCTTTTCCTGTATATGACACACAACACCACCCCTGTGGTCTTGAAGGCCGATTTCTCCTTTGCTTTCTTTAGTCACAAATCATTCTGAGGCATCCCTTAAGTGCATTTGTATTGTTAAGTGCACCGGCCTGATTTGGTGTTAATTCAATTTGAGTGCCCTTAATATCTTGTGGGGGTGAGGCAATGCATGCAAGCTGTACCTTGTAAAAACAGGTTCCAGGTCTGCCTGAGAGCAAAGCACCTTTCCCACAGCAATTTACCAAAGTTGCTGATAAAATTTTCATAAGGAAACCTTTTTAGTCTGACCCTATTGTGTTATTCTACCATTAAGACTCAGGGAACTGAGACTATCTTCTGGTGACAGTTTATCACGTTTTCCATTATTTCAGTATATACACAGCCTACTGATGGGTCACAGTCCACCTCCCCTCCTCGTACAATATGGAAACAGCTTTCAGAGCCAGGAGGCTTGAGTCCGCCAGTTTCAGGGTACGTGTGTCAATATAACGGAGGTGAACGCCAGGTAAACCAGTCACCTCTGACCTTCAAATGATAGGACATGGGGCATTTTAGTGCATTTGGGGCCAAAAGGGGAGAGGGAATAGGAGAAATAAACCACAAGAATAAAGAGTTAGCCCTATGAAACGTGGAAGAAACCGAATATCAAATTTTGATGAAAGAAAAGGTATTTGACTAATAACCAAAGATGAAAAGTAATTTTTAAAGTAATTAGGATAAGCAAATACTATCTTCATACACATGGGGACTAATTTTGCACTCAGCTGAACCGCTGTAAATCCTAAACAACTCCACCATTAACTGAAAAAGTTTATCTTATAAAGATGCACTCACTCAAGTCAGTGTACAGTACCAAGCAAAACAAGTGCTTGCCTGCCTGGCAGGCTGCCTCCCTCATTACTGTCACCTGCGGATTTCGGAGTGCGAGGAGCTGCAGCAAAGGGGTCAGGGTGGAGGGCTCAGCTACTATACGTGTGAAGTTTCAGCACGTGTACATTGTACCATCAATTATAAACACACTTTTTCCAACTATGTTATAGAAACTTTAGTCAAATTAGTTACGGAAAGGGTGCCATCTAATGACCTGGACACATCTCTTCTGAATTCCAGCCTAGCATTTTGAGGCAAAACAAGAAGACTGAGCCCTCCATAAAGGAGAGGGAGAAAGGAAGAAAGGTGGAGAGAAAGGGAGAAAGGGAGAGAGGTAGAGAGAAAAAGTGAGAGAGAAAAAGGAGAGAAAGAAAGAGAGAAAAAGAGAATGAGCACAAGAGTGAGAAAAAGAGAAAAAGAGAAAGAGAACTAAAGAATGAAAGAAGAGAAAGAGGAAGGAGGGAAGGAGGGAGGAAAGGAGGGCAGGCAGGAAGGCAAGCAGGCAGAAAGAAAGGAAAAAAGCAGGCACAGGAAGGGAGAGAGAGAAAAGAACAAAGTTGCATCAGAGTTTTACATGGAATTTAACCAAGGCTGAAACTGAAGTTTGGGACCCTGGCCAGCGCGGCCTGGCTGCTCAGCCCCGGTGCCTCGGTGCCAACACCCGGCGGTGTGGCTGCAGGGCGATGCTGGGGCATCGCGGTGCGCCGAGACCCGGCGGTGTGGCTGCAGGGCGATGCTGGGGCATCGCGGTGCGCCGAGACCCGGCGGTGTGGCTGCAGGGCGATGCTGGGGCATTGCGGTGTGCCGAGACCCGGCGGTGTGGCTGCAGGGCGATGCTGGGGCATCGCGGTGCGCCGAGACCCGGCGGTGTGGCTGCAGGGCGATGCTGGGGCATCGCGGTGTGCCGAGACCCGGCGGTGTGGCTGCAGGGCGATGCTGGGGCATCGCGGTGTGCCGAGACCCGGCGGTGTGGCTGCAGGGAGATGCTGGGGCATCGCGGTGTGCTGAGACCCAGCGGTGTGGCTGCAGGGAGATGCTGGGGCATCGCGGTGTGCCGAGACCCAGCGGTGTGGCTGCAGGGAGATGCTGGGGCATCGCGGTGTGCCGAGACCCAGCGGTGTGGCTGCAGGGAGATGCTGGGGCATCGCGGCACGCCGAGACCCGGCGGTGTGGCTGCAGGGAGATGCTGGGGCATCGCGGTGTGCTGAGACCCAGCGGTGTGGCTGCAGGGAGATGCTGGGGCATCGCGGCGCGCCAAGACCCGGCGGTGTGGCTGCAGGGAGATGCTGGGGCATCGCGGCGCGCCGCGGCAGATCCACCCGCCCGCCGGAGCGCTGCCCTCCCGCCGGCCGGGCTCGGCTGCCGGTGGCTGCGGGGCCTCCAGCCGGCAGAAGTCGATGGGAGCACTGCCTTTGACTTCAGTGAGCGCTGGATCAGACCCCGGGTGAAAAGCAATAACTTTGCTTCTGGTTGGGCCAAAGCGATGAATAAATCAGAGCTTTGCATCTGTGGTGGAGTCAGGGCGGGTTGCGCGTGTCTCTTGCAGAGGCATTTTACAGTCCAGGTATCTGTGACCAAGGCGATCTGATTAATTATTGGATAGAGCTTGAGGCAAGCACAGAGTTACGGATAGCAGCCGGAGAGCTTAGTTACAGAGGAATTTATAATAACTTTGACTATCAGCCTCTTGATCTTCAGGGGTATCCAAGGAAGATGGAGATGAGGCAATTCTTTCTGTGTGTTTTCAATAGGGGAGGAAAAAGAGACAGCACATACTTACAGCTTTTTCTTTCTCTGGCACTCAGTACTATGCTTTAAAACTGTGCTCTACTTTCAATCATTTTCAGAGAAGCATGCAAGTTCTCAGGGAAGAGAACTGAATTGGTTTAATATTTTGTCCAGTCCCTCCACCAGATCCTGAAGCGTGAAGGTTGGCTGGAGTTTTGCTGCTCACACTTCCCTGCCACGTCTGAACGAGGCAAAAGCTGCCCCGGGCAGGGTCCTGGCTTTCTGCGGCCCGTCCTGCTGTGTCTGTGCAACACTGCAGTCCGTGACAGGGCCAGGCCCTGTGGCCATTTGAGCAGAGCGCTTGCAAACTTGACTAGACCCTGGCTGTTTTGTCCTTGTCTGGGTCTGTTTTGGCCCTCAGAGGTACCCAGAGTCTGTTCACTCCTTCTTCTGGGCTCTGCCTAATGCGGTGCCCTAAATTTTGGAGGGAGAGGGCTATTGTCTGACCTAGTTTTGAAATGCTGGGGAAGTGTGCGTGTGTGCGTGTGTGTGAGTGTGTGTTTAAGGTGGCCAAAGAGTGTTAGTGATTTCAGGAAGAGGAGCTCACCAGGATGTCCCAGCTGACCTCCTGCCAACTATATGTCTTTAAACTCCAGTGAGCTGCAGCAGCTGGAAAGAAAGGCGGTGGAAAGATGAAGTGTCCGGGTGATGTCCCACGGTGCTGCAAGGCCAGCTCATGCAGCACGTGGCCCTTCAGGGTGTATAGGTGAATCCCGCCATGGCATCTACAGCCACTGCCCCAGGAGCTGTGGCTGGGTGAGTTAGGAGGTCCTTCCTGGCATACCAGTGGTGGGTCGGGGAAAGGCATGGAGGGAAGGTAATTTTGCTGGAAGGGCTCCCAGCTGAGAGGGGGACCAGCACCCTCCATGCAGCAGAGAAACCTGGGCAGGGGGAACCACACTGTCAGCCTGGAAAGGCAATTTTAGGGAATCAGAAATTTATAGTTATTGCAATAGGCCCTGGGTCCTTTTAAAAGTTAATGGGTGAAGGTTATTATAGCAGGGAACTTCAGAGGAGGAAAGGCTATGTTGGCAGGATTTGTGCTATCCTTGAAGCAGCAGAGAGGGAACGCTGTGTGAGAGGTGGGACATGGCACCGCACTTGGGAGCCTTCCAGCATTGTTTTCCTTCCATCTAAGGATAAATAAATGCCTCTGTGTATGGTGCTTTGCGAGAGAAAACTCCAGCTAAATCAGGGAAATAGTCTCTGACTTCCTAACCCAGGGAGAAATGGAAATGCTCTTCTTCTCTCTCCCTTCCCCTTCATTAGCTTATGTACATCAGCTCTCATCATGTTTACCTGCGAAGAAGTGGTTTCGGTATGACTGCTATCTTTGTCGGTTTTTCTATAAACACTTCAAGCCCTGTTGTATAACTTAGATGGAAGCTAAATAAGCATTCAAATGAAACAAAAAACCTCAGGAGATCTTGCTGCCAGGACATAAGCTGTGTAGTCAGGAGAAAAATAGCCCAAGTAAGAAGCTATGGGCCATGCCTCACTCTAACAGAGACACAGGTGTTTCCCCTGACTATTTTGAAATGAGGCCTGAGCCAAGCCCTCTCCACATGGCTTCAAGTGGGAATGCATCTTATTGCTCAAGATGCTAAAATATTTGAGTGATCTGCACACTTCTAAACCTCCTCTGCACTTCCACCGTTAATCATACGCAATCCACAACAATGTCACTCTCTTTGTGCACCATGATGAAAGTATCTGTGTATCATATATTCAAATTACATTGTGTGCTTGAGGGAGCTCATGATCCCCTGCAAACTTCTGTGGCAGCACGGCTTGCAGGCTCCGCACGCTACCTGCGAACCATCTATTGTGTATGTGACTGCAAGCTTGAATCCCTGCCTGGGATTATCTGAAAACTCTGGAACTTGCCAGCAGGAAAATTTACAGCTAAACAATTATATTGTTGAAACTCTGACAAATCCACCCCAGTTTATGACTTTGAAAATAGGGCTAGGTGTGAGCAACTGAATATATTATACACTGTAGCGTGGCCTCCTGGGGTCTGCAATATAGAATCTGTTTACTTTGACTGACACTTTTCATTTTTCTTTTCTTCCAGACATTATTGGTGCAAACGATATTTCTGCTCAATATGGATTTGTTCCTCAAAAAACTGTTTAGATATTTGGATAAACATCTTCTAAACAAGTTCTTTTTATGATTATGATGATGATTTTTGGAAGCAATCCAGCAATAATGCAACAGGCAAGCAGCACAATGAGTAAAAGCAAACAGACATGTTACATTAGTACATCACTTTGCATGGAGGTAGGATTTCCAAAACTTCTCTGCAATGTAAAATAGTTCTGAAAACTCCACATCTGGACACAGAGGAGAGCTGATTTTTTTCCCCATCATTCTTCTGTAAGCAGGAGTTTAAACCCTCCAAAATAAAGAGATGACTGCTTTTCAAGGGTGAAATAAATCTCACTCAAGAACAGAATGGCATTCATTCTACTCAGAGCCCATAAGCAAGCAAGGGCATCCTTACAAAATAAGCTACACAGAAAAGGGAAGATTTGTTGTTAAAGCCAATGACAGTAATTCCCATCAGAATCAGCACTGGGTGATGCAAAGTGGCAGTGTCTTTTTCCTGCTATGTTTGTACCAGAAATTGGAAATTAAGTATAACTCTCTAGTTCCTTCCAAAATTCCAGCATCTCAGGTGGTGAATGCAAGGACAGACAGCAATGCCTCATGACTGTGGTGTGCACCGGTGTGCTAGCCAGAAGAGTGGTATTTTTCTAGTTCAGTGGGAGAAGAAGAGCAATGTTTCTTTTCCAGAGCATTCCCTGAATGGCGAAAAAATCATTCTTCATCTCACCCAGGCAGGACTAAAGAATAGTTTTTAGATAGAGATGGCTGAGAAGGGAGTTTCATCAATGTGTGCTTCGGTAGTAAAACACAAAAACAAAAAAACACAAAACACAAAATATTTTAATATAATTTTGTGAACAGGCAAAAATTTTATTTCAGTCTGCTGCAAGACTCTTTCATCTACCTTAACCCCGCCACTTTTATTTCCGGGTGTTGGGAGTATCCCAGATGGTCTCTGTTTCTCTGTGTGTCTTTCTGCAGTTTCTTTCCTTTGGCAGCCAGTGCTAACATTTCTTCCAGAGAGTGAAAGTTGCTTACAGGTTTGGTGTATCTTGCCCTGTACTTGGGGTAGATACCATGCTTTCTAGAGATCCTTAAGAAGAAAATTCCTCCTGGTTCAAGTTAAGGAAGGCTAATTTCAGTGTTGAATTCTTTCAGGATGTGAGAAACACAGAAGAGCTGCTGAAGTAACTTCAAAGCTTATGCTCAGGGGGCCAATGAAGTCTCACAATAAACTCCAATTTCTCTAGTTCCTTCACGACTACTGGTAATGGTCCTTGCTGTGTAGCACAAGCGGAAATAGCAAGACTGCTCAGGGAAAGTGGGGCACCCTCTACTCACTGCAGGAGCTGCTGTGCCCGTTTCTGCAGAAACTTAGAGGTGATCTTAGAGAAGTCTATATAAGTACGTGTTACCCTGTTTCTGGACTAAGGGAGGTTTCCACTCCTGTGTTATTCTGTGTGGAACTCCTTCTGTCAGGAGGAAATCCCAAGAAATTAAATTAAGGCAGCATTCATACAAATGCAGCACATGCAAAAGCTCACATTTCTTTATCCCCCTGGATTCATGTTGTTTATTTATGTTTAATGATGTAAAATGTGACTAGAAGTTCAGGCAATAGATTGCATCTTATAAATAAAAATAAATAATCATGCCATGCGCATATCACATTTTCACCTTTATTAGAGACCATAAAATCCTGGGAGGAGAGAGTGAGGGGTAAGTCACTCAATGATCTTTTCATGCAGCATCTTCAACATATTTATTGCCATGTGAGAATTTTCAAGGCTGGTCATGCATTCAGAGCCGTCCCTTCCACTGATCAGTGTGAGCTAAATCTAGCTGACTCTTTGCTGAGGACTGAAAAGAAATAGACACTAAGCAGTTCCTGTGGCAGTAGTGGCTTTCTATTTTGGCTTAAAGCTTAAGTAAATTAAAACAAAGGCTTGCCATAAAGGAAGATTTCACCTGAAAATATTCTACTGCCTCAGCAGTAACTCTGCACTCCAAGCACCTTTGTAAGCAGCACTGATGGTTTACTTCATAGTGGAAAGAAAGCTAAAGTTGTAGGGGAACTGAGTAAACTTGCCTGCTTGACAGAGGTATATAGTTCACTGGTTGATCCTGATAGTCATTTACTTACTGTTTTCCCTGAAATTTTCAGGTTGGGAAAAAGTGAAGGTACTCACCTTTTTTTGTCTATTGCCACCTGTCTGGATTTCCTAACATTTTTTCTTCTCCCAAATTCAAGCAGTAGGTGAAGTGAGGATGGAACCAGGAACATACAAATGTATTTTTTACATAGACTTTTTTTTTATACGTTCCACAGCACACAGAAGCTCAGGCATCATGAATGATTAGAGTCGGAGAGAGGCCCAGTTATCACTGTCCAGTAGTCTTGAATTTTGTATATGTAATTTATGGCAACAGTTAGCAGTAGACAAGGTGTGGTGATTTGCTGAGAGTGTCTGTGTATAGTGTCTTGTTTTAAATGTAATCCTGATCAAGAGGCTATGGAGAATCTTCCTAAGACCTAGACAGTATTTAAAACCTGCTATTCTCCCCTGAAAGCCCCTCCTTGCTTTGACATCCTGTGTCAGCTCCTTAAATCAAACTCCTCAGACTCAGGAATGAAGTAAATAAATTATAAGCTTTATTGATTGTGTCTGCTGTGTGAACGTTCTTTAGCATTGACTAAGCCGTCCAAACCGTTGTCCCAACATGGATCAGGCTCTCCATAAAACCTGAAATGGCTGCTCAGGAGGGAGCAGAAATGTTTTCTTTGGTTGATCCAAGGTTCTGTCAGGGAAGGTTTTGATCTCTAGGACTTTACAACATCCATATGGTCAGGAATGAATTAGCTGGCTTCTTTCAGTGGGTTACGGGACCAGAGCTTTAGATTGGACAAAAGCCCACTGTGATATAGTCTTTTCTCTCTTTTTTTTTAAAGAATATCAGTGAACTTCTTATGATGTTTGGAACCAAGAACCCAATTTGTCTCTCATTTAGTCTGCTCTCCCATCTGCATAACGCTGTGACTTCAGCTGAATTATGGCATGAGTGTACCTCAAGCTTGCGCTCCAACTAATGGAGGTAGTGCTGGTGCTGGCTCATTTGGGTTACTGGCCAGAGTTGGGGGGGGTGGGGTGGTGTTTTTGCTTTTGCTTTAAAGCAAGGAGGTGTGGTAAATCACAGGCATCTTTCCTGGGATGGAGATAATAAATCACTCTTCCCAGGTGAAATCTTTTATTTATGCATTGGGATTCCATTTCATTGAAGAAAGGTATGTTCTTTTGGCTTCAGCAAGTCTGCACTTTAGCAAGTGATTCAAATCAAGCTGACACTTATTAGTGAGCGTGCTGAACGCCTTGCTCTCAGGCACTTCACTGGGCTGCCACCATCCTCCCGCCTTCACAGATGTTTGTTCTCCTCAGGTTTCATCTGGAAGCAAAATCACTGCCTGCTCCTCATGTCAGTGGGAAGTCAACTGCAAAGGGCAGCTTGATTTTAGAGACAATGGATCATTCCTGCCTGTAAAAAGCAAATAGAAGGGGAGATGAAATAATACACTCACAGATCAGCTTGAGCTCATTCTCCTGGTCTGAAAGTGACCAAGCAAACCTCTTATTACCAGTTATTAGGTGCTGAGTCCTGTCACTGTGCTTACTGTTGCACAATACATTTAGTAGCAACAGCTCCAAGGACAGCATTGGCAAAACAGAAGGACATCAGACAGACAATAATTATTTCATTGCAAAGCACCTACTGTCGTGGCAAGTTGTTGCTTATTTACTCTCCTGCCCTAAAAATCTTGAATAAACAACTTAATTACACATGTAAGCATATAAATTCTAAGGGCTGTCCAGAAGTATTTTAGGTTAAACCCCCACACACCATTCTTAAAAAGTCTTTGCACTGCATCTCACCTAGCTAGATCCATGCACTGGTGTACCACCCTGAGCAAGTGCAGTTCAGAGGCCTGAGCCTGCAACTGAGAAAGCTGTGCTCCCGGGAAGAAGGAAGCGATGCCAGAAACTCACCTGAAGAGCCTCTTGGGTAAATCTAGGTTTAGCTGAGTCCAGAATGAGGTGTAACTTCGCAACGGGCCAGATCACAGGTGTTTGCCAGGGGTACAAACATTTTCACTTTTGCCACATACTCCGTAAGTGAAAGAGAGGCAGCAGACACAGAAGTTTGCTTTGTAACCCAGCATATACAGTGGAAAGGAACTGGAGGCTGCACATTGCAAGGACCTGATTATTTTCTTAATTCGCTTTACTGCGTGTCTGCCATGGGGTCCTTCCCACACTAAGTAGGGGAGGCAGCTTGCTGCTTCCAAAATGTAAATTTTGGCATCACAGTCAAAAATGGAATGCCTGCAGAAAGGAAACAAGCACTACTTGTAGCATGAGTTAGTGTGCGCTGGAGTTTGAAGCCTCAAGTCATGTTTAAACACAAAGAGGGACTATGCAAAATGAATGACCTGGAAAGGTGACCCTTCCATTTAAGCAGTTACACATGGCTAATAAACAATGAAGGAAGAAAGCGCCCCTTAAAAAAATAGGTTCTTTTCATTTAACATTATAATAATAATAAAAAGGAAATCACTGCAAAGTCAAGTGATTGCATTGCATATGTGCATTTCTTCCTTTCCATGTACATTTTACTGTATTTCAATATCTCCAGTGTCTGTCTAATATGCTAAATGTTTTAAGACATTAATACACCTACAAAGTTTATATAAAACAGTAACTCCTAAAACCTTTTCCAAATAAACTGTCCCTGTCTCTGCCATGGGAGGCAGAACAGCTAGGCTTTGGTGGAACCAAGAAGGAGCAAGTTCCCCAGCCCAGAGGAGGCACCTGTGGCAGGTGCTTGTCCACGGACCGTTTCCCCAGCAGAGTCACGGGTGAGCTGGCTGACCGCGTCCACAGCGGTGCCAGCCAAGGCTTGTGCTCATGGGAACCTCACTAAGTAATAGGAGGCTGAGCAATACTAAGTGCACAGTGGGGACAGCTGCAAACCGACCTGAGGACTTGGTAGGAAGGGAGGAAAAGGACCCACCCATTTTCATGGACATCAGTAACCTGCTTCTGCGAGATAGCTCTAGGGAAAATGGTACGGGCCGTGATCTTTGGGAAAGACTGATGATGATCAGCTCTGCGGGCCAATGTATGCAAGAATACCTTTACATCTGTCAAAACGGTATGTGCAAAAGGATCCTAGGGCAGTTTCGATCTTGGTAATAATTTGTCCTGCTACATACATGGAGGACATTGCTTTTTTTCTGCAGAATATTATTGTAATCACAAAAGGTCCTTCACCACTTTCCCAATGCCACCACAGTACATAAAATTATTTACTACTGGCTCTTTATTCTTATCCTCCTGTCTACCTTCAGACTGACAACTTTCAGTTGAGATCAGCAGAGATCTGGCACTGGAATAGGTGGAAAATATTGCAAGTGGGAGTCTATCAACTAGAAATGAAAAGGGGTATCGTGATTAAACCAGTGAGAGGTCAGTTCCTCTGAATCTTGACATTTCGGGGTTTGTTCATGCTTTACCATTAATAGGAATGTCTATATGACTATGTTGATAGCAGTATTATTTAAGAAAGAATTTTTATTAACAAAATATAAATATTTTATTTATTTATATATTTATGCATTATATATTATTATATATAAATATATATTTTTATATATTTATATATTACATAAATTTTATTAACAAATATAAATATAGCATGTGTTTATTTTTTTAATTATGTGTAACATTTAGTAAAGTGATACATTATTAAGAAAGGTCATTGATTGTTCCCAGGATGTGGCAGTAAAATATTTACTATGTACTAAAATTAAAACTAGTTTTAGAGTAGTGTAGTGTGGGATAATGCAAAACAAAAAGAAAGCCAAAATTAACAATAAATAAATGAATAGCAAAAAGAAGAAAAATGATGTCCTTATATCTGATAATAGCCTGACTGGATTCAGAAGTAGAGATGCAAACAGCTTTTATGAGGCTGTACTTGTTCGTTGTAAGATAAGGACACACTGGTAGCCTGCAAGACATTTTTAAAGTTTTCATGACTTGATGAGAAAAAGGACTGCTGAAGTTAGGGACCAACTGATTTAGTGAGTGCCAGCTCCAATGAAAAATCATTGCTCCTAAGTTGCTTGCATGGTTTTGGAAATGCCATATTAACTCTTCAAGACTCTTTCACAAAAAGCTGAAGTAGACTTTTTTTCCCCAGATAAGTAAGATCTGTTTTCTTCAAGAAGTCAGCTTCCAATAACTCCCCCATCCTCCTTGTCACCTGAAAGTCCTGATCCTGCAATCAGAGGTTGTACCCGCTCAGCAGCACGTGTGACTACTACCATGAATTTGATGGTCTGAAGAAAAATTTTATGATGAGACAGCAGTCAAGGCTTAAATGGTATCAAAATGTCTCATAAAAAGCTAAGCTTCATAAATAAATATGATGATGGCTGTACAATACTTATAACAATATCATTCTAAATAAATTCCTAGCAAATGGCTGCTGAAGCCCTTAAAAAGCCATACCCAGTTTAGTAAATGTATAATGAAAACAAAAAGAAATATTCATTTAGATTTCCTTTTTTTATCTACACTTTTAGCTTGTATAGTAGGTTCAAAAGTTTTTTTGTTAAATATATGGGAGATCACTGTTTAAATGGCAATTCGTTGATCAGCTTCTTTTTTGTTCTTGAGCTGATGAGACCCTCGCAGCAAGTACAGTGTTTGCTTACCTGGACAGTGGGTATTAGGAAATGCACCTTTTGCTGTTTAACACAACCAAGCAGCTGGAAACAAGGAGAAAAAGCAGTTCCATGTGATCAGCCTGTTATCTGCAGAGCATGTGGATCACACCTGCCAACTTGCAGAAAAAAATCCACCTTGTGAAGAGCAGCAGAAGGCTAGGGCAGAGGCTACAGAGTAGCCCGCAATGCAAGAACATAAGTGAAGTGTTTAAAATACGGAATGGTACAGTGACAACAAATTGTCTGTTTCTATCTCTCCTTTCCTTAAAAAAAAAGTGATAGGTTTCTCAAAGAAACTGAGAAGTGTTGAAAGAAAATATTCTTTTATTTGGTGGAGGTTTTGATGACAGTACTGTATTGGCAACTTTCTTTTCAGTTATTACTATTCTCTGTTCCAGTTCGTTTTGTTTGTTTTTTCTTTCCAGGAATGCAGACTTTGGGAAAATTTGCCCCATGTTCACAGACTATGCTGTCGGCACGGGAGTCCCAGAGAGGCCTTCACCCTCGGGGGACTGGAAGCAGCTGATGCTGCGGTGGCCACCTAGGGCCCCTATCGATGGGCTCCTAGGATTCCCTCAGTGAATGGTGGTCTCACACTAAGGGAAAGCCCTTTCCTGTCTCTAATGCTGTTTGTTTTGTTCCTCCATACCTTTTCATCCTCTTCATCAGAGATGTCTTATCCCTGGAAATCATACAAGTACTTCTGTGGATCAAATATTATGCCTTAAGAATTGATCAGGCTGCATGAAATGGTGAATGATTTGTGAAAAATCATTCAGTTTTTCTGCATTTTCCATGAAGCCTGCTGTCCTATGCAATCAAAACATTCAATAAAGTGCTCCTTGAGAATGGTTACATGGAAAAGTAAAACTATTTTCTCATATGGGCAAACAAATTAACATAGTCTGTAAATTCATCTCACCCTCTCAGTTCGTGACCCTTGGGCTGAAGGAGCTCATGGTAATTTGGAGGGGAACTGGAATAGTGTCAACGGATATTCAGGTGTGATGGGAAACTTTTAAAAAAATATTGGCAGACACCTGATTCAGGCCTGCAGCCCAATCTCCTTCCCATATTCAAAACAGCGGAGGCCATCCCAGTAGTCAGCTCCCAGATCTGGTGCTGTTGACAGACTCTTTCCTTCCCCAATTTTGGAGTGACTGACGCTCCCCTAGCATGTAAAATATCACACCAGCTCTGGAGAGGACATCACCCTCCCTTCTGAAGCAGCCACCAGCTCCATTCAGAAGCTCTTGATCACTTTAAAGGGCTCTCAGATCACCTTAAGGTGATCCAGCCCCCCAAAACCCTACCCGGAGATGAGTCCACTAGCTGTAACCTCTTCAGCTCTCACTCTCGCACCTTCCCCGGTCCCAGGCCATGTCCCACCCGATTTCTTTCTCTATCCTCTCTCCAGGATTTGACTTGGAGGTACCTTCCTCCTGGGATGGTCTACCCTGCATAGCCCCAAATTAGCAGCATCTCGCTCTTGCACTGTGTGATGCAGCACCACAAAGTGCTGTTTGCACCTGTGGGGCAAGGAAAGTAAGAGGGGGATAAGAAATGCTGGACCTCTAGGCCTCTCCAAGGAGCACGGGGTAGAGACAACCAACACACACTGTAAAAATAAAGCGCAAAGCCACTTTATTAGCATCCAGCACCACAAATCTTTTCCAGTTGTCAACGGCATGCAGACAGTCCTGGCCTCACAGAAAGAATCCTCTGGCAAGGCTGAGCCCCGAAAGGCAACTTGCTTAACGACGCTCCAGGGATCACCCACTCATTTGAGACACTCTAAAAAATAAACAACAACAGTCCAAAACAAGAGATGACATGTACCTAGAGGTCAGCCCTCCCTAATGGGGTCAGCTCAGATTAGGCATAATTCTCTCACAAGACATGAAGAAACCACCCCCTCTGCTCGCTGCTGATGGGTCCAGCTGGAATCCCTCAGATTGAACACAGATAGACTATGGCCTGGGGCAAGCTACTCAGGCAGAGATAGGAAATATAAACATATGCCAAATCTTGACCCTTGAAGGCACCTGAGAAACAAAGTACACTGGTAACACCAGTCTGCGTTCACAGAAATTGAGTAAACAAGGAGAAGGGGCAATCCCAGGCCACAAATCCCAGTTCCAGGATGTCCATTGGTGAGCTTTTTTTTTTTAAGGAGCCTTCTGTGAACACCACTGTAAGGAAGCAGACAAAGCATCTCATCTTACAGGTGGTAAAAACAAGGAAATGAAACCCTTCAGAGCAGAGCAGAGGCTTCTGAGGTCCTCCATCGCCTGACGAGGCCCGCGTCTGCCATCTCCATGTCCATCAGCTGGCCTAGCTCTGCCCTCCATGGGGTCGGCAGCATAGGGCACCACCGGGGTGGTCACAGCTGTCTGTAGCGCAGATGGTTGCATTCCTGCTGCCTTGTGTCCTGTCCCAGGAGCGCAGTGCAGCTAAGCCTCTTATCCCAAATACTTTCTTGCTGTTCTTCCTGGAGACATCTAATTTGGAGGCTTCAGCATCATTTTTCTCCTTTTTGTGGCTGATGGAGGTCTGCCAGCCTTGCAGAGACACTCATGGGTGATGATGCCAGGAACATCCACTCCTAAAACAGTGCTGCATTCCCACCCAGAGCAGTTGTTCCTGGCCTTAGCTTGGGCCTACGCATGAATAAGCTTTCTTATTCTAGTGCCTCACTGTTGCTATGATCTTACAGTCCATCTGGCTAGGGTGGACAAGCTTTTGAAAAACTGAAAACCTGTTGCTACTACATGGAAAAGAGTGTGCAGGAGCTCTCCCTGATGCTGTTGCTTCCCACACCCCTTAGACAATCAGTAGGCCGAGCACACTATGATGATAACATGACTTTAGACAACGGATTACTTCCAAAATTAGATGTTGCAAGTGTTCAGAGAATTTGTTTCTAGAGCCCACGAAGCCAAGTCTGTATGTAGAGAGCACATACACTGTTAAAATTACAGCTGAGAAAAAAATGGAAATTCACAACCTATTCCCTTGCAGCAATTGTAAACTCTGCAGAAAGCCAGATAAAAGAGAACAAGACTAGTGCTTAACATCCTGGACAGACAGGAGACTTGTCTTTCATCAGTGGCTTTGACTTGCAGTCTCCACAGATGCTTTTGAAGAGAGCATGTCCTGCTGTTGAAGTGGGCAAGGGACACTGTCTATAACCTGAAGTGTTAGAAATTAGCCCAATGTTTCCAGTGCAACAGGATAAGAAGAATAACAGAATTTTAAGTGCAGTTATCTTCTCACAATTTCATGTGGTTTTGTAGAGGGAAAAAAATTATCCTGTCGTATTTTTGTAGGCAGGACCGTAGGATACTGCAATGCCACATATATTTTCAGTGTTTACATACACTGTGAGCTGAGAACAGGCTCCAGCTCTCCAGAGGATTTTACTGCTTGATGACATCTTCATTGTTATTATTACTTATTGCAAACAGATTTCTGGGAGTGAGGTCATTCGATGGCAAACCCATCACAAGCATTTCCCCAAAAGTGTTCTTGGAGAAACCTTTTGGACACATTGTAGCCACAATGCAATGACTTTCTGCAAACAAGAAATAAATAGAAGAAGCTGGTGTTGTTTGGGATTTGCAAAACCTAAAACTTTATCCTGGTCTTCTGCCACATGATGTTCCACCCCTAAAATAATCAAACACAAACACCCAAGTCTCTATGAATTTCCTGTAAAAACAACAATGTATCTATTCCAGAAGTGGAACTCATCCTGAAAAAGCAAATTCTGGTTTGGAAATAACTCCGGCTTTACCTTTCCCAGGACTAAATAAGTAAAATAATATCTAGAGGACGCAGCCCACTAAAATGAACCAATGAAGACTGAATGTGGACAGCAGTGTTTGCAGCTCATTTCTGAACCCAAAAGCTGCATTTTCCGGATGAGCCCTTACTGATGCAGGCGAGCCCCTTGGGGATAGGGAGCCTGGTGCCATACCCATCATCTGTGGATGCAGAGTTATTTTTCTCTAGTTATTTTTCTTTAGATAGGCATGTTTCCAAACTGTGTCTCCTTGTGATATTTGTGGTCTGTATACAGCTTAAAGTTCTGGCCCAGGCCCCTCTGAACATGAAGTACAGCATTCATTTATGTAAAAGGAGGTTCAAAACTGATTTGACTTTGAATTTTTGTTCTTTTTTTCAGCAAAGTTTGATGACTTCTTGTATTTTCTACCAGTAGAATGTTTCAGCTTTTTTTTCTAGGTCATCCATGAAAAGGTAAATAAGAGATTTTTGCATCAAACTTTGCAATGTCCCTTTAGGCATTTACTCCTCATATTGATTCTTGTCCAACAGCAGTTATGTTATACAAAGTTCAGCATTTCTGATTAAAATAAGCCTTTCATTCTGTAAATATATAGCTGCTTTTGATCATGGAAAAAAATGTGGCAATTTCATCAATTAACTTTACTATTTGAATGGAGATCCAAATCTGCTTGGCCATTTTAGTTTTGGGTATTTTTTTGTGTTCCTATGTTGCTTAAGCCTCTTGCTTTCTTTGGCCTTGTTAAGGTGTTTTCCTTCTTTCTTTTTCTTTTCTTTCTTGTAAGAGGAGGAGTAGCACAGGAAACCCCCTGACAGTTGCAGTAACCCCTTTTCCAAGAACCAGCAAAAAATTAAACCATAAAGAGATACCAAAGCAGGATGTAATTTACAGCAGATTGTATATATACTTTGTCCAGTATGGAGTGGTGTTAGATACAGGTTGTCTTTATTCTTTGTCACCTACTTTGTTCATTGGAGAAATAGTTAATAATAGAGATTTACACAGAATCATTGTAAAAATTTGGATTTAAGACATGGTGAAGAAAATATTCTCTCATTTAAAGAATCCTGTCTTCCCAGGGGTGTTGTTTTGGGCTGTCTGCTGGCTTGGGAAGAGAAAATTGCATTGTTTTACATTTGAGTCACAAGTTGAAAGTTAACTCTGGTCTTCTAGGAACTCCAGAGTTAGGTTAACTTTTGCTAATATAAATATTTAACTCTAGGCTACTGTAGCTAGTTTATATCGCTTTCTCAGCAGCTGTATTTTAATTTTTAGATATATCCAGCAGCACCAGCTCCAATTACCTTGCATGGGACTGTGTGTGTATATCAGCCTTCATTTTGTGATTAATAGGTCACTGAATTTGGCTCTTATTTGAGAGTGAGGGCACAAAAAACCAAACCCCCCCCCCCCCCCCAAAAAAAAAAAACCCAAAAAAACCCCTTTGGCCAGACTGTGAAACCCACTGCACTTCCACTACAGAAACTATACCTTTTAGAGAGAAATTAGTTAGAGACAAATTATTGTTAAAAGGTTTTTTTCTAACTGAAAGATCAGTTTACATCTTCTGAAATACAGAGAAAAGAAAATTTCAGCCTCAGAATGCTTGGGGTGGAATTACTTTTCGGGGTTACCTACCTTGGCTATACTTTGCCTTTAGCTTCTCTCTGGAGGTACATTTTCTGTCACTCTGTTCTAGCCTCTCTCTTTGCTCTTTTTCCCTTCACCTCCCTGCAAGTCCTGTGTCACTGCCAGGCTCCACTCACCCTTGTTTCTTTCTTTTGCTTATTTCATGAGCTAGAAAAAATCCATTTCCATTTCTCCCGCCCTCTAATCCCACATTTTTACACACTCTCTTGGTCTTATTGTATGTTTTCTTCCAGACAACTGGTGGAACAGCCTGTTGGGGACAGACACTTTTTTTCTCTGACATCTCCCTCATTGCTTCCATTCCTCACTGTAGATGACTGCCATCACTTTCATGCTGTGGGTGGAAATATGTCTGAACATGTTCCCTTGTCTGCTTTGACTGCTTTTTATATACAACATAATACTGTAACAACAAGATACTAAAACTATGCTTTAGTGAGCTGTTGGTTGTGCTGGAACACTAATTGCTTTGTAGAGTTTGGTAGTATTACCTCTGATTTTTACATGAACACTGAAAAGCTAACCTTTGAGGTGCTGGAAGTCAAACTATAATCTAAAACAATAGCTTACATCTTGGCCCATGTTCATCCTACCCAATTTTAGACATCTGAGTAGAAATTTCTAAGTTAGGGGCTTCATCTCCACAAACTGGCTCTGTTATAGACCAAGGAAGGGTAGCTGAGCCTCCTTCAGGTCTGAACCACCCTTTGAAGATGCCCAATTCACTTCATGGACTATAAGGAGCATATACGGTGTCTTTCTCTTAATTTTCTAAATTCTCTGAAAGTTAGGTGGTCGACACCAGGGCCTAGATCTTGCACCCTGCCCATCAATACCATTCAGTGACCACGATGCAGGAAGGCCAAACTATGCAACAGAGTGCAAAGTGGAGGAGAAGGTCTGGCTTTGGTGCCCTGATCTCCTCCAGCGAACATCAGATGAAGTTTGCCAAAAGAAAGCTGCCTCGTGAGTAAGTCTGGCTGTCATGTGAGGCCTAGCAAAGAATGATCACATAATCCAAAAGCATTGTATTTATGCCATTTAAGTAAGTCTATCATTCCACAGAACCTGCACTTAACACCAAACCCTGTGTCAGGTAGGTAAATCTGTTTCATTGCTTTATGTCTTTAAAATTGTCACTGGACTTCTACTTGAACAAATATATGGTAATGAACTCATCTGACAGCAAACCTGACAGACATTTGTGCCAATAGGACTTTTCCTAGTGATGGTGCAAGAAAATCAGGAGTGTGTTAAAAAGAAAAGAGGATAAAGAGGAAAAGACGATTCATTTTTGTTTAAAAAAAAGTTGCCCAGTCTACCTGTTGGAGTGCCTCTCAAAAAATAATCATTGACCTTTTGCTAAGTAGCATGGTTTTCATCCAGAACTGTGTTGACATGGTTTGGTGTTACAAGCCCATGTTGGTGTTTAACATGGTGCTTTTTGTGTGCAACAAGCCCTGAAACATTTGGACCTCCTTTTAGAAAAATTTCTTGCCAAGAAAATAAGAAATACATGCTAAAGAGTATATGTGTATATGGAAACCTCTACCATATCCCCTGTTTTAATATCAATTAAATCAGCAAAGCCATGATGCCTGACCCACCATGATGTTGGGTTATACTCCATTTAAAATGAGTGCTTTCTAGTACAAGCATGAAAGTATCTATGCCACTTGCTGTTCAGGGAGGGTTGTTTTCTCATGTTCTTCACTTTCCATTTTAAACCTCTCATACAGTATTGCTCTGTGCCATTAAATAGTTGCCAAGTTTTACCACAGGGGAGGCTGTATTTCAGTGCTGGATAAAATGATCCCTTTACACAAATATCTTAAGCAACCACTCAGGGGACCAGGAAATACATCAGCTGCTTGGACAAGGTAGTCTTCAGTACAGGCTGAATCATTGGGGATGCTATAAAGTGGTTCCTACGAAGTAGCAGAAGGTTACCCGCTGAAAGGGCTCAATCTTGCAAGGTGCTGAATGCTCACAGATCTCTTTTTGGTGAATAAGAAATGAGGATTTTTTTGCAAGTGTCTCTTAAATACTTGACATATTCCAGGACAGATCTGAATGCAAGGTTCACTGTAGAGTTTGTTAATCCTTTGCTAATATTTGGGTATAGGTTTCAGCTGCGCCAGCAGTAATGGGGTGTTAGCAGGGGCGACGGGGGTTTCCTGAGTGCAGTTCAGCGAAACTTCCATCAGTGAAAAGTCTCTCCGGCAGGGTGACTGCAGAAATGAGAAACGTTTTCAGTCCCTGTGCTGCTGAGATTCTGTCAGGGTCTAGGGGAAGTCTGAAAATTAGCAATGCTGACAAGTCTGAAATACCTGGGAGTGCATGTAGCCTTCACTGGCTTGAGACTTCTTCAAAACTTAACACCTTCTGAGTTTTTAGAAATTAAACTATTGTGTGATTAGGAGATACGTGAAATACATTTGACCCAAGATGATTGTTACCATGTAGTAAATTCAGTTATGATACACTGGGTCATCAGTGACAGTTTCATCTCTCTAGGCATTGGTTGGAACTGAAACCTTTCTTTTGGCTTTGCAAAAATGAAAAGTGGCCTGCAAAAGTGTTTTGTTTGTTTGTTTGTTTTTTTAATGGCAAGCAAAAAGTGGGGAAATTGTTGATTTACTTGGGTGAACCCAAACGGGACAATTCCCTATTGCACTGAGGAAGGTTCACAGTGGGCTCTAGCCCACTTTGCTGCTGATGTGGCCCCTGGGATCATGAAACGGGGCAGGGCTGTTGGCATTTGACACCATCCCTCTTTTACAGAGACCACTGTCAGCCCCAAACTGCCAGAGTTCAGCATTCTCTGACTGTTGCTGTTTTCAAATGTGCCCAAAATCCCACAGTAAATCCTAACTGAAGTATCTGAAATGCTCTTGAACCTTAGAATAGGCTTAGAAGCTGGTTTAAATTTGCTCAAAAATAGAACAAGATTCAGACTTCACAGATGAAACTAGCTGTAGTGTTGAGCTTGGGGCGAACAAGAGCATTTTCAAATGTTATTGTCAGTAGACTTCTGTTCAGCTGTCCTAACAACCATGATATTATTCCTTTACATCAGGCACAAGACCTTTCACATACACTAGGAAATTCAGTCCTGTCACTGATCTAAATGGCGGCTGCAAGTTACCTTTCAGCTGAAGTGGCACTTGACAAACAACTTATGACGTAGAGAAGTCTTTATGGTAATGATGACATGGTATCCACTGCTTCATGCATTTTCATCCGAGGTGTTTTCAGGAGGACAATTCAGTTGTTTAGAATATTTACCAAAAAGCCAGGCAGAAAAGCTGTGTAACTTCTTTTCTGTCAAATTGAAAAAGTTTCTCTGTTGCCTCTGTGATCAGTTTATTAACACACACCTTTTAAAGACTACATACTTAAGGCTTAGTTTCATCTAGGTCCAGGAGTGAGTGAGGTTTGGAGACACCCAAGGCTTGTATGGCAGTATATTCTCTAAAACCTTTTCTATTGCTGTTTCTGTTGTATATTGTAAATTCCAAATTAGAGGAACACACTTGCAGATCAATTATGCTTTTTTTCCTCCGTAGTAAAAGCTATGTATGTATTTCTCGGTTAGATAGAGTTTATCACAGTTTATGGTCAATATGCTCAGTGAGGACTGAACTTTCTGCTTTAGGGAAAAACGAGGAACAAGCTCAATTTTAAAAAAGAGGAAGAAAAAAGGAGGCTTGATTTCTTTTACATGGTCTGTATACAAGCTTTTCCAAGAACACATATGACTTAGCTGTTTACACTTCCCTGGAGTGGTAAATTTGATGCCCGTTGTCAGCGTATAGGTGCTTGGAAAATTAGGTGCTCTTTTTCTTTCCTTCTGTTGAAACAGGAATGGCTTCAAGCACTTCCCACCGGAAGGCTGTCCACAGCCGTCGTTGCTCCTGAACCTCTGAATTCTTCGCTGAATCGGTCCATTGTGAGTTACGGTAGCAGCACTCCGTAAATCACGGGGGATGTCTCTGCTACTTCCTGCAGCAGCAGCATCAGGCGAAGGTTAGTTTTTTTCTCATGGTGGTGGTAGGCCATGTTTGTAATAAAACTGGGGCAAGTTAGAATCCTGGCATATGTTGTCTGTATTCCCTTGCATTTCCTAGGAAAAAAACACCCCCGAATGTCTGAAGGTTGAGAAAGAAATTTTGTATTTTAGAATTCTTCATAGATTAGTGAACATCTTTTTTTCAATTAATGATTTCATATACAACCTAAACAGTCCAACCAAATCTTGTAATAGCTGCTGTAGAGGTACATAAAAAACAGCATCCAGGACAGGAGGAAGGAATTATTGATATTCCAACTTTACATAGAGGGAACTGAGGTAACAGTCATTAAGTAACTTGCCCATAGTCATCATGACCAAGAAAATCAGAAGCAGACCTTTACTTGCCACTGTCCATATAGCACAGCACACTGTATTAGTATGTTCCTGTTTTCTCTTAGACTGATAACATCATGTGAATAGTGCATTAGTGTCTATGTGTTACTGCAGCTGCTCAAAAGAAATAATCAGAAACCATGGCTTGCTGGCTTACAAAGTACGAACACAGAACAGAAAAGGTCCCTGCTACTGTGAGTTTGCAGCCAAGATCCTCTCTAAACCTGAGGAATAATAATATTTTTTGGTGCTATTTAGAGTTCATTCTCAAGCCATTCAGAGTTCATTGAAAGCCTCAATTTTTATTCCAGTCAAAGATCCTTGGAAAGACAGCTTTATTCACTAAATTCACAGATCAATGCAGCAAGAAGATTTGCATATAGGCAAGTATATAAATCCTGCTTTGCAGTATATTTTCCTTCTCTTGCACTGTGAATTTTTAAAGAGTCTCGTGGCAAGAAGAGGCAATTGCCTGACAGCACTAGAAAATGAACTCCTTTGTTTATCTGGAGAACAGGTATAGCCCATGCAGAAGCAGTATAAGCTTTCTCTGACTGTGTCCACCCATCTGGCAGGAAACATTTCAGGAAAAGAGAAGACAGCTCAGCCTGCATGTTTGTTCAGTCTTGGCTATCTTTCCAGGAGTGCAATGTTGCCAAACCTGGGTTCAAATACCAGGATACAGTCCTTTTCCTATCCAAACGGTAGGATTAAAAAAAACAGAAGGAGGGTTCTTACAATCACCTTCTGGTTTTGAGCTTTTTGCAGCAATGCAAATGGAAACTTTTTCATATACTGAAATTTAAAATTACATTTGAACCATAGTCTTCAGAGAGACAGGGCTTTATGAAAAGCACCAAATCCACAGAAGAAAGCTGTGAAGATTATAACATTCTGGGTGACATTTCTGATTCAGCACTTTTTTTCTCCCAAACTTGACCTGACAACACACACCTATTTTGCATAAGTCATTGAAAAACTGAAATAATTTTTGATCTTGACAGCTAGGGTAGAACTGGGACTAGGAACAGTAAGGTCAGCACTGCACCGTCCCACTGCCAGCTCCACAAACGAGGTGTTTGCTGCTATTTCTCCCATCCCTAAAGGCACATTTTCTTAAAGGAAATAAAAGGCATTCCATTTTGTTTTCCCTAATCTTGTATTCTGTTGCAGATCACAAAGCCATCACTCTATCCCTTTCTGAAGACCAGCAAAATCTGTTGTGTTGGTCAAAAATATATGCAGTTACTTTCTAGATGCAGCCTGGTCTGAAAAGGAGTCTGGTTAATTAACATTGATTACAATCCACCAGCTGCAAGTAAAAATTGATCGCAAAGGTTCCTAATTTGAATGCTGTTCTGTCCCGATTTCACTATTTCTGCGCCTGTCCAATGAAAGAGACAGGGAGCGAGAGTGAACCCACTTTTTTAAAGTACCAGTTATTCCCAGGCTTCCCTGTGTAAGACATCAGTGATCCTTCTGGTCCTGCTTTATCACCCGCGGGATGGCCATTTGTTAGCACAGCATCTAATTGCTGCAAATTGTCAGTGTGCACATTTGGACCCTATTTAACACTCCATTTTTTATTGAGAGAGGAGCAATTGTATTGATTTTGGATAGCCAGGGAGAATGCCAGGGATATTAGTAAAGAGCTCAGAGAACACAGCACATAAACTTTTATGACATGATGTCAAACTGGATTGCGCAGGCATAAATGAAAAGGACAACATCTTCTGTAATTACTGCAAACACACACCATACATCTATTAGCAAAAGGGTACATTTGAATGAAAAAGAGATGTTGTGAAAAAGAGGACTTCAGAAATTTTGCCTGGCCAAGATGGAACAGGGGAAAGAGTGTGGGCTAGTGCTTAACTTTGGAAATGGGGCTGCAGGAGCTGAGAGCTGTACTTCTGATGCTGTTGCTATTTCTCTGTGGCTGAAATGCGTATTTGTGTAGACTGGTGACCCACTTTTACCGTCCCTTGGGTGGGGGGGGTGGGTTGTGCAACCCCAAACAAAGCAGTGGGGATCGCTCAGTGAAGCTCAGGCTGGCCCCAGGTGCAGCACAGCACCTGCTTAATTCTGCTGAGTGAGCCTTGTCCTGGGCTCCCATCCTGGGGCGAACTTCACCCTCTGTCCGTAATGGATCCAGTAGCCACCCAAACCACTGCAAAGAAGGAGTTAGCATTAAGCTGAACAACAGGTGAGCTGCTGCACGTTGCAGCATGGCTGACCTCCCTTGTATATGAATCTGGCTTTTTTGTAAAGTGGATGCACAAAAGCTGCCCTTAGCTGATCTGTACAAATCGGCGGTGGAGCCATGAATACAGATCAGAATCACTGGTTCTGGCTGTCAGCGATTCTGACTTGCTGAGAGTCAGGACCAATAGGTCTGGTGCCCTTGCTGATTCCTGACTGCCTCCGCACAGTGCGTTATGAAGGCGGCCTGCGCAGCTGCGTTTTAGCTCACCTGTAATTCCACCCATGAAACCTACATAGCCCAAATTCAAAAATACGGAGGATGCTATGTGGTTGAGTCAATAGAAAGCGCATAAATATCCTTGCAGTTACTGTGCAGTTCTCTTTCTACTTAAGAGTTTATTTATTTGTTTATTCATGGCATTTATCTGAATTCTTGGAGTCCTGAATGCTGAGAGTAAAAATTTTGAAGTTACACGGGGCTACCGGGTGTCATTTTTACATGGGATCAGTTGCTTAGCGGAATAGGGAAAAGGTACAGGAGTTTCCAGAGGAATCCCCCCCACTGATTGACCAGACCTTCCCCAAACTTTGAAATGCAGCTTTAAACTCAGAACAGCAATAGATGAGTGGCGAAAACTGAAATGATGTCAACAACTTATGTGGAAGCCAAAGAAAATACAAAGGGGCCCTCAATGGCTTCATCTCTGAATTTGTTGCAATGCAGCTGTAAGTAATAAGTTTTCTTTCTTTTCAGCCACAGTACAGTACATTTGAAATGGTTTCTGAACTTAGCACACAGTTTCCTGACCATCTATTATTTTTCTTGGGGATCAGGAGCCTTTCAAGCATTGCAGTGAAGAGTTTGATCTGAGCATATAGTGCAGCAGGGAGATGGGTGGTGGTCTGCTGGCCTGATCTCTCAGATTTCAGGACTCAGGGAAAGTCACTATTTAGATGTATAAATATAAATTAATTGCTGGCCCTATCATTTATTTCAACTCATCTGAGCAGTGGCCAATTTTGTAGTATTTTAAGCATGTGTGCAGAGAAGCTATGCAAGTATATAAGTTTTCTGTAGGGGTGGGCTTAGAAAAACCTCACTGGGAATAAAAAGCCAAGTGAAATCTCTCTTTCCCTCATAAAAGCTATAGAAGTTCTGCATTCATAGCAGTGGCTACCATTTTGGGGTGAATATGGCTAGCAGAAAAGTATCTCTTCATACAGACATGATGGATATTTTATATAAAACTTATATTTAAAGTATTTTTTTATTTCATAGCCATGTAATCAGAGTGATATTCGAAGCAATAGTACCTATTTATCTGTATTTACACTCTTCATTGATTTCTTAATGCCTCCTGAAGATGACTAAGTAACTGAAGTAACAACCCTCAAAGTAATTTGCATGAAGCTAGTCCATAAAATAAAATCAAAAGTAAACAGCACTATGGAGATGAGACAAATTAATGATAGTATTTCATGCTGGTTTTGCTTCTGAGTTGCGCTGCTGCTTCTTGTGGCAACAGATTCTCCCAGGTCTTGCCTGACCCTTCAGGTTAATCTACTGCCATGTTCAGTGTCAAAGGAGACTTTTATTTCCTAGCTCAGACTGAGAGGGACATTTCCCCCCAGCCTCTACCTATCACCTGTGTGGGGGTGAACACAGCCCCCCGCCTGAAAACACCTGGGTGTTTTGCTCAATTAATTCCCACTGCTGCAAGGACTTTGGGGTGCTCCTGCTCCCCTCTGCTCTCTTCCTGGGGCTCATGGTGGCTTTTGGTCCCATTGGTGGCTCTGAAATTTGCTGTAAGGTGGTGGGACATATTTTGCGGCTGGAATCAGATGTTTTGTGGGCCTTTCTGGACTACCCTCTTCCTGCATGGCTGCGGTGGACTAGGCTCGGCACCCCAGAAGCTCCCTCCCCGCTCTGTGTGCCTGTGTTTCTTCCTCCTTGCTGGTGCTCTCACTCACCCTTTCCTCCAAATGCATCGCCCTTAATTCCCAGGGCTGCCCCCCGCCTCAGCTCAGGGCAAAGCAGATTATGGGCCTTTGCTTACCTTTAGTACTAAACATCAGCTGCATAGGGACTGTAGCCTGCAAAATCTCGGGGGCAGAGATTTGTCTTTTTCAGATGTGACGTGTCTAGCTTGCAGTATTGTCAGGCACTGCGTGAATAATACTGGCAATAACAATGCAGACAGATATATCTGATCTTACTCTGGAGATCAGACAGAAAGTCTGTTAAATTAAGTGAAAATGCAGGGGTAAAACACAGGTATGTATATGAGATCTGAATGTGGCCCAGGATCCGCTTCCTCCTGCCTTGTCTGTCGAAGCAGCATCCACCACTGTAGGCCACTCTGATGCCCTCCCACAGGTCCCTTCTCCTTCTGCTGCTCCAAAGGCTCTGCTAGCACAAGGAAAGAGGGAAGAGGGAGGAACGGTGGCAGCAGCAGATGGTTTGGCAGTGGCTGCATGAAGGCTGGACAAACTACAGGGAGCTTTGCTAGGGAATGAGAAGGTGAAACAAGTTACCTGGCAGCTGCCAGCACTTCACTGGGAGAAGGTCGTCACGGCCACTGCTTCCTTTGCTCTTGTTGAGGACCAGGAAGAGAACAATAACTTGAAATAATTGAGATTTTATCACTTTTGTTTATTAATCAGCATTCAAACACTGAAGCCCTTTTACTTACTGGAATGCAAAAAATATACTGTTGAAGAAGCCTTATGCAGATATTTGTAAAATAAAAATATTCGCTTGATGATCTTTCTTATGGTTTAAAACAGAATTACTGACATTTTCTTCTTTTCTGGTTATTGCAGTAACTGCCAGATGGTAGAAGAAGGGATTTCCCTGCCGTACCCTGGCTGTTAGTACAACTGTTAAATTAATCCAATGGTTTGGATGATTTAGTATTGATGAAGGACTGAAAGACTGGGAGGAAAAACAGTGTTTTGGGGACAAAAATAAAAGGCTCATTGGGAATTTTGGTTAGAGAGGGAAACAAGGACTAAAACCACAGAGGCCAGGAGAAAACATCTGCAAAAGTAGAAGAAGGCAAGACATACAGTCCCCTTCTGCCACTGCCAATGATCCTGAAAAGGAAAGAAGCACTTCTGGCAGAGCGATTCAAATGTATGATTTCTTAGAGAAAAGGCATAAACCTGGGATCTGAGAGGAAAAGAACAAAAAAAAAAAACCCTGAGAAACACTGAAGTGAGATGAGCAGCAGAAAGCTATGATGAGTCAGGTGTAAGCCAAGTGAGATCAGGGATAAAAGCTAAAGCTGTGAGAAATTCCCAAGATTTGGTTGGCAAGAACGTGAGTTGTTGATAGGCTTGAGGTGTTTTGAATTTGACGTTGTTTGATCTTGAAATCCTAGAAGCACAAATTCAAGTAATTTTCATTAGAAATGGAAGTATTCATGTCAACCCTGTAGGTCTTCAGTTTGTGAATAGCTTCTAGGATCCAGCCAGCCTTTTCAGCAAGTGAGGCTATCCTCACTTGCAGCTGAGCGTTGCAGTCCAGCCTCCAGCCTGCTCTCACCCACTGGCTGATTTGAACATCTGCAATGAAACTCCAGAGTGTTTTCTGTGAGAATGAATGCATACCTGGCAGAGTCTCCACAGCAGCAGTATCTTGCTACCTTCACCAGATCTTGGGCTTGCAGGAAGTCTCCAGGTCCCAAGCATATATCTTACATACTTGGTTTACACTGAATTTGCTGCAACTTGCACAGTTGAGGGGCATAACAGAGAAGGTGCATATTTATTGAAAGCAATACTTAATTGAAGTGTTGGAAATAACTGTTGATACCTGCTAACACAACATGTTAGATAACATAAGTTCTTTACTGAATTTGAGGAATGAGTTTTAATGAGGACACATCCAGAAAATTTGCTACCTCGTAAAAGCAGTGCTCTGGCTGTGTATATAAGAAGCCTTCCAATAACTGTGATTATAATTTTTACAGGATTATATTTCTCAGTCATTCTTTAAATTTCTGTATTCACTGTGCACAAAGAGGAGACAAAAGTAATGCTGTTGTATGTGAATAGAATTCACATACAACACACTTTTAGGAAGGGGTTATTTAGATTCATTAGAGATTTTGAAGTCCAGAATTCTAGATGAAAATTATGAGGATTTTTCCTATACAGAAAAAAAAAAAAACCAAAAGCAGAACAAGGATTGACTTCTAGAACGGGGCACATGTTTTCCTAAAGTAACAGGGAAGAAGAAATTAAAATTTTATCACAATAGTGACTGCAAGACTAGAGTTGGCTGGCTGGAAAGATTATAGACTCCGAAATATCTTTAGAGATCTGGCCATAAGAGTCTTAGGCATTCACTTTCAGCATTTTTTCCGTATATGGTTTGACAACTTTGTTTTGCTAATGAACAGACATAGTTTTATATGTTATTCTATCCCTTGGATACCAAAGTTGTGGGTCATAGGTATCTAAATAGATAGATAGCTGGCTCTGTTTTCAAAAAAGTGGACAGTATAAACAAAATCGAACATGTCTTTTGACATACTCTGATGCGACTGTTTTTATTGTGATTTGTGACATCTTTATATTAAAGAGAAAGATAAGTATAAATGACCTGATCGTTAGGCACACTGTGTGTTCCCCTCTGGAGACGTGTCTGTAGGAAATAGCTTCAGCTGGCACAGGAGATGGTGAAACCATGGCAAGCTGATGTGGTGCTCAGGTACCTCTCCTCCGAGGAGTACGAGGAGGACTTTCCAGATCCTACCAAAGTTCGATTCCTGACGAGGGTCAGTGCCAGGTTACTCTGAGTAAAGAGTAATCTGCCTCCTGGCTTTCTGCCTTTCCTCTGGCACATTTATGCAGTCTTGACCCTGTCATTATTTTCCAAAAACACTAGGTGTTGGTCCCAGAGGTGGATTGGAAAACGACCTTTTGACCTAATGAGGAAATTGAGTCTTTTGTCCTGCTTGTAATGATTGTGGGCTGGCTGGCCTGAGGGACAGATAGAAAGGGAGAAAATCTAAGGAAAGAAATGTTTAAGAATAGGTCTGGATTTAGTGAAGCTAAAGGAGCAGATTGGACCAAACTCTTGTATTTCCTTTAATTAATGTGTAAGCAAAGCCAAAATCCCTTGAAGGGTTGAGTTCAGACTCTCTAGCACATATGAGCTGTGGTTAAAAAACAGGATGGAAATGAAACGCATCACAGAAGCTTCTAAAAATTGTGTTCTTATATCCAAAGACTGAAATTTTTATCCTAGAAAAGGTAATGACTAATGTTCTCGTTATGCATAAAATTGTCCTATGCTATAAGGTAAATACTGTCCATCGTCTTAGTTTTTCCCCTTGCATCCACTGCCAGGCTCTCTGTAATTTTGCCTGGGCTCTCTCTTTGTATCATACATCATAGCCTTCTCTACTGAGCAGCTCCTGCCCCTGCTTGTTGTTTAGTAAGTACTGTTTACTGTGTGCGCACAGTCCTTAGGGATTCCTCAAAACCCCTCGTGCAGCTAGAAGGAGAGTTTTCTCTGAGGGAAACCTAAGGGGGAGCAACAGAGTAGAGACCTAGGTGGGGCTTCCCCCAGAACAGGCATGTTTCAAAACAGACAAAGCAGATCCGGCAGCATCTCCAGGACCAGCCATACCCTCCTTCCCAGCAAACGACCTGCTCACTTCTCTGGAGTTGGGATCCCAAGATCAGATTTTAATGCTGTTAATTACTGTGATGCCAAAGAAAATAAAGTCAAGTTGTTCAAATCTAGGTGCCTGAACCTTATACACCTACATACCTATACACCTAAAGATCGGATTTAAAGATTTGAGGTGACAAAATTAAATTTTCTGTTATTTCGACCCTTCTTAACAGATTTTGCTGCATTTGGGGAAAAAAGGACAATTTCTTCTTTCCTGATAAAAACAAGACATTTAATTATATATGCCCACCCAGTGTATTTAGTAGGGCAGGGTCCCTACAAAACAGTTTCTGGGAAAATAAAGACTGGGATAACTGGCAATATTTACACTGACACTTGTCAAGTTTGGACTGTGTAACTACAACCAGAATGTTTTTTCAATTGCCTCATCACCTATAAGAAAATTGCAGGTATGGGCTGATCTGTTTCACTATTGTCTTGCCAAAACTGCCTCTTCATCTTACATTTTACACAGTCAGAGCAGATGGATTAGAAGTATGCAGCCATGTTTTAATAAATAAAAGAAAAGGAAAAGATTTTCCCCACAGCATATATGTGTCACTGAACTACTACAGGCTGCAAGTCAATATGCTGAAATCTCTGGTTGGTGTTTTCCCTTTCCACTAGGGTTTTCTGGAAGACACTGCATGAAGCTAAATTTCAACCACTTGAGCTCCATTTTTTCCTGTTTCAGCTGCACTTTTCCTGGCCAAACACTGAGTAAAAGCTGAATGAAGACTCCAGGATTATTCTTCTGCTAATGATGGCAAGTGTTTTAGCCTGGCTACCTGTATGGGGATGTCCAGAAATAGATGATAGCTCCTCAGTGAAGTAGAAAAAAGAAGACAATAACAAGCTTCAGTCAAGGCAATTTATTTTAAACAAATACATGCATTCACCACACTGGACTGGCTCCCAGATTTTGCCTGATGACGGCGACGGAGCAGGGTGTAATATCTGCACCTGACTTTCCCTCTGCTGCTTCCTGCTCAGCTCCTGCTTTGATCTCTGCCTCTGTGAACATAATTACGAAGCCTGAATCAGAACCAGGCCCTTGCTTCTGCTGCCCCAACTTGCCCTCCTCTCTAGCTCCTAAGGAAGACACTGCGATTCTCAAATGCTTGCCTTTATTTTTAGTCCAATAAAAGGGACCACCTGCAAATTCAGGTTGCTTTTTTCTTTTTATTACCTGCTTTTTATTATGCAGCCAACATACCTCAAGAGTATCCAGTAAGTACGTATAAAACATAATTAATCTTCTGAAAGGAATGCATCTCCTTCACCTGAAGTCATTGTACCAAACCCGTAGCTCACGCACTAGGAGAGCTCCACTGAAATCAGCCGAGCTACCTTCATTTTCACTGCCCGTATGTTTGGCCCAATCCTTTTGCTTTCAGTGATAACTGCACACTGATCAGCAGCTCCAAGACTCACTGGTTTGGCTTGGTTATCAAGTGGGGCAAGTTAGTATAGCTCTGTTAACCAGAGAGAAGCTATCCTGATTACAGCAGCTGAGCATTGGGCCCCTGCAGATACTGTTTCAATATTCAGCATTTTAAAATATACTTATTATGGATAAGTATATTTACAGGGCAAACACACTTACTATAAGGCTTTGCATTGACTTCAGGAGATCAGGACCTTGATGTCCTATATCCTGTGCTCTGGGTCTCCAAAATTTAAGCAATATAGTAATCATTATTAGTAATAGCAATTAGTAATCATCAGTATTTAATTACACTAGCTACTTCCTATCTGCCAGAAAGGGAGCAAAACCAGAGAATTACAAACTGGAAAGGAAGGTGCCATATCTTTTACATGCATTTCTTGACAAAGATATGACCTAGTTCATCATTTAAAAATTTTATTCAGAAAGGACCAAGGAACCTTAATCAGGACACACACCCACATCCACACCCACAGACACACACAAATATATATGTGTGTGTGTGTGTGTGTGTGTGTGTGTCCTGACATATGTGTATGTGTGAATATATTTGTGTGTGTGTGTTTGTATGTATATTGGTGTACATATATATACACACATATATATCCTTCTTTTTCCAAGTTTTTCACTAAACTAAATGTGGCATAAAAGCAACAAAAGCAAGAGAAGAATCATAAATCATACCTCTAATTTTAGAGCTCTGCTTTTGTAAAAAGAATTGTCAAGTTTGCCCCAGACATGTTTGTTGACAAAGAGCTTAGTGTTTCATCCTTTATTAACCAGAACATTTTACTGTAGCCGATTTCATGTTACCATCACACACAGCACACGTCAACTGCTTGTGCCTAGTGACTGGTTATAAATTCTTCTGGGAGAGTTAAGGTTGTAAAACAAGAACATTAAGTGCATGCATAAAAAGTGCAAGCCAACTGTTTACAGCTCCTACATAAATGTCCTTCTTACATTTCCTTTATTTTTTATTAGAAAGTGACAAGGCAAGGTCAAGTACCCAGCAAATGCCCACCATTACTGACTATTGAACCAGAGCAAACTAAGTTTACCTAATCCCCAATTCTTTCTCTTGTTGAAAAGGGGGGGGGGGGGGGGAAGTAGAGGGAGGAGGAGGAGGGAGGGAGCAAATCAACTCACTATTTTTTCTATAGTTTTATGAGAAGAGTGCTGATGCTGGAAGCCCAGGCTTAATTCTAGTATCAGGCAACCCCACGTAGCTGTGGCCTTTAATGGAGTTGCTCAAATCTCACAGTGGTGCAAGTAAAGAAAGGCTTGAGCCTGTTGTGTTTATGGACAGATAGGCTTATATTTTTAAAATCACCAGGATAAACTTACTTATAGAATAATCGCACATATTTAAAGGACTGACTCTATCCCGTTACACTCACTTTCTGCTGCTGTAGCTTCCCTGACCTTTTAAAGACAGAACTCTTCATTAAACAGTTAAGCACAGAGTTAAAGGGAAAGCATTTCCATCTCTTTTCTCTGAAGTGGCTAACTTTGAAGTTCTGTAGTGCAAAAGATACAGTTCACAGTGGAGTCAAATACTCACCGCAGGAACTACTGTGCTTACAATAGCAGAGGGTGTGTTACAATGGAGATTTGCTGAATATACAGCCTTTTTGAACACAGTCAATACACAGTGTTCTGTTAACAAGTTGATCTCTTCCCGGAGCCATCCTTTAGATCCCTTTATTACAGGAACTGGTGCAAAAGAGTTTCACTGAAACAGGGTAATTCCTTTGACAGATGTGGTAACAATAACTATATTTCCCTTTTTGATACGTGGTTTTTGGTTTCACTTCACATTTCTGTATTAAGGGACTTTTGATGGGTATTTTATCCTACTACTAGATTTTCTCTTAAGTTTGGATCTTTTTGTAATCACTAGTGCTTCAAACTGACAGAAACACCAGAGAACATTTGAGAAGCAATAAGCCGGGCTTCTGTAAGGCATTTCGTAGAAGTTTCTCTAAATGTTTCAGAACTGTTGGAATAGTATGCAAAGCACACTAAAAGACTCCTCATTTTCATACTACAAACTGTCTCCAAGGGGCTGTTAAATTTTCCCAGGGAGGAGTGATGCAGAGAGGTTCTGGCTATGTTTCCATAGATACTTCCTTAAGGAAGTGTTTCTATCCACTGAATCCATAGGGAACCAACCACAGAAGTATTTTAATAAGACAGACTCCCCCTGCAGCACAACCCGTCAGTATGTGACAGTGTGATGTGAGGTTTGTTTCTCACAGCGAAACGTTTTTGGTTTTCTACAGAGAAGCAAATCCACATTCCTAACTTTCCTCCAACGCCCCCAACCCTCCTCAGAAAGCCCATATCCCCTCCACCTATCTCCCCTGCCAGGTTCCCTCTGTAGCATATTCGTAGGTGTTTCTTTCTTCCTTAAAAATATTTGCAAAAAGATGATTAATTTTTTGTGTATTTTTTGCATTTTTCTTGTGGTTCTTAATAGTTACAACAATACATTGACTGTAGAATATATAGTATATGTGCCATTTCTGTCTGGCTATCACTTACTTAATTTATATTGGTCAGGGAACAAGTCAGAAATTTGCCAAACCAACTCAGTTTTTTGAATACACACACAGAGTCATACATATATGCATCCTTATGTATGTATACACACACACACACACATACATATATATTTATATCCTTTTTCCATTCATGGTTCCCTGTTGAAACTTAGAACATCTGAAGAGTCAAGTCAGTACGAAACTATTTGGTCATGGGCAAACCGAGATGTTGAACAGCTAAACGGCTTGTCCGAGCTCATTCAGTGCACTCCACGTTCTTTCAGACCAACAGCCTGCATAACTTTGATTCCTTAATTGGTGACCAGGTAAACACTTTACTCTAATTTTACTCTGCCAGGAGACAGTTTCTCTTAGCAAACTAGTGCCAACGGCCACCAAAGGAAAGAGCAAACTATTGCTAATGAAGAGAAATTTTATCAGTGACAGCCACCCCTGAAGAAAATACACAGTGGCCACCCATTATTGTAATGTGGAAAAATTAGATGTAACAATGTAATAGTATTAAGCTGCTGCAACAACAACCAAAAATGGAAATTACACACACTTCCCATCCATTACTCTAATAGCATCAGGGCTCTAGTAAAATGAAAAACATGTTTAAGGACTGGTGCTCTCCACACAAAGAGGTTTTACACAGGAATGTCAACTTGCACTACTGCCTGCCTTGTCCCACCAGCAGTCAAACTTTTTAAAGCAAAAGAAAAAACAACAACAACAACAACAAAAGCCTGCCCAATGGGCATTTTCAGTTTTTTTTCCCTTTTTTTCTACGTAGTCTTCATTCCTACTCCTCACCTGTCACTGGCTGTAATTGCTTCTAGGCTAAGTAACTTTGCTCTCTGCAAGGTTCCTTCCTATCATGAGAGGAGCCAGTCACATGTATCTATCCAGTAATAGATTATATCCTAGCTACTGAAATACAGAGAAAGATTCAGAAAAATACACCTATAGGACATTACTGTCAATTAATAATGGATCCATAGTACTTTAGAAGAATGCTTATCTAACTCTTAGACATTTATAGGACCTTACAAATTTTGTGGTTATCTTCTTCTCTGTGAAGGAGGGTATATAGGTCTCACAATGGTGACTCTGAGAGCATAGGACCTAGTTGTATACCTTTTGCATGCCTCAAATATCTACTGAGGGGAGTTTGGGGCTTTTTTTTTTTCTGATGAGGACAATGTGGGTTTTATTTTCATTTTTTTGATGTCTCTAAAGAAAACAGCACTTATCTATGCTTACTGTGCTACATCGCTCAGTTCCTTAAAAAGAATTCTATATAGAGAATTTAATTCTTGTTGTTTTCTCTTGTGAAATGTACTTTCTTAGGCAACAGTTCCCATTGCATACTGCCTCATTAAATCTAATTTCAGGTTTCCCTTCACTCTTCATAAATGCTTTCATTTGCATCCATTTTGGTTTGTGCTGATAGAAAAAGTGAAGTTGAGGAGTCAAAGTCCATCAAGCAGTTTCGGCAGTATCCAACATTAGATTATTTTTAAATTTACATTTGTTTTCAAGAAACAGTTCCTGTATATTATCTTTTTATGTGCACACACACATGGTTAAGGAAATATACTGTGTACTAAAATATAATATTGCACTGGGGCAAAGAAGAGTATTTAGCCTGGTGGACAAACACTTTCTGGTAATATTTTGATGCAGATGGATACAGCCATGATCTTTATCCTTTGGTAATAAAAAAGAATGAAATACCAACTAGAAATGATCTTCAATTGACAGTGACTGCCAAAAACACTATTATTATCCTCTCCTATGTCATCATTTTGAAATGGATAGATTAGAAAAAATCACAGGACAATATTAGTCTAAATACTGATGTCCTGACGCACAATTGTTCTGCAAAATGAGATTAAGAGATTCTGTGTTCTGGCTTGAAGACACTTAATTTCTGATTAGATGACTGGAAGAAACTGTTATGTTCAGAACGGTTGACTGGAAGAAACTGTCAGAGTGTTGATGTTTTCCAGGGACTGTGGCTCCACAATGCACGTTAATTCTATTTGGTGTTGTGAGAAAATAAATGGGACGTATATACCCCTTTGGGGACTTGCAAGATTTACTCGCCACTTTGCAACTTTCCTTATAAAATTCAATGAAAGTTGGCATAAAGAGGCATACACAAGGCCTAATTTCAGCTGGTGGCAAAGGTGCTCAGTAGCCCTGAAAATGAAGCTCGCTGGCCTCTGTTCTCCAGCACAGAAGTCAGAAGACAGTTGGAGGAAACCAAGCGGTTGCCACTTAAGAGTGATCACCCATGTCAGTTCCTACTTCTCCATCTTCTCTCTGGTATACATTTCCAAGGTCATTCTAACAGGCCCAAAAGGACTTTCCAAAACCTGCATCAGCTTCTGAGACAAACCCTCTGAAATGCCTACCACCATTCAAGAGGAATGAACACGTTTTAGTGATTGAACACAGACTGGTAAAACACGAAGGTGGCATTCATTAAGCAGGTTGCTGAAAAGAAGCAGCAAATCACAGACGAAGACCAACTCAGACCTCAGGTATAAACAAATCCTGAGCTGAAAATTAGGGCCTAATGTTAAAGCCGAGGAGATCGGAGTAAAAAATATTCAAGTTTGTCCCTGTATCCAGGAACTTAGACATTCAGCACAAACCAACCTGCCTCTGCTGCCCTGTATTCTTCAGCTGTCGCTAAAGAGAGGCTGGCTGCATGCTTGTCTGTTCCTGCTGGCAGGGAGCTACACAAAAGCAGCACCGGTACGGTCCTGTGTCGCCAAACATCGGTAGCACAGCAAGCACAGCCTGGCATTGCTTTTGTGAAAGTGCCTAAGCCTGGGGAAGGCTGCAACACCTGCTCCTTCCCAATGATCCAGCGAGGGAATGCCTTACCAGGGAACAGAGTGGGAGGGAGATGCTACCCCCTCCGTCTGCCTCTCCCTGGACAGTTAAATGAAGCAAACATAGAGAAAAAAACCCACTGCTCCCCTCCAGGATACTCGCTAGTGTGACTATCCCCCTGCAGTGAGTGCTCTGGGAGGGACTCTTGGCCACAGGCACAACCTCTCTCCGAGCACCTTCCGGCTATCGTCCACGCTCCTACTGTCGCGAGCCACTGAGGGCTATCTGGCCCTTATGCGTTAGTACTGGACAGCAGGTAAGGACTTGACTTTCTGGATCACAAGTTATGCTCTATTATTCTCATTATTCTCATAATTATTCTCTTCCCATAGTGCTTCTAATAATCACAGCTGCTGCAAGGAGTGTGCTTTCTTGCAATTATCTTGCCATAAGAAAATAGCAAAGGGTTTGCTCTCCACTGGACATTTTATGGTACTTGGAGTGTTTCTCATTAAAGAAAAGGTGCATGTTTTAAAATGTGTCAGCAGCTGGAAAGGCCTTCACCTCTAAAAAGTTGTTTTTAGAGGTTGATGGATTTGGTTGTAAAGGAATCACTTACAAAGAGGCTCAGTGTAGCTCTGAGCTAGACCAGAAGATGAGTTAACTTTATAACAACAAGACTTACAAGAGGGCTTAGTAATAAATATTAAATACTTACTCATTTAAATTTTGAACGGAAATCTGGGGGGTTTTGGATTGTTTTAGGGAAATAGCCGTTCATGTGACCATACACAAGACCTGCACTTGAGTTTTGGGTTGGAAAGACACCTTGTTGCTGATGTTAGCCCTTGGAATCCAACAGAGGTCTACCAAGCATGGAGGTGGACATCACCCCTTTACTGGAAGTCACACGCTTAGCCCTGAAGGCAGGAGGAGAGAAAGCCTTTCCTTGCAACTGGCTGTGCTTTTCGGGAAGATGCTTGGAACAGCATTTGTGAAAAGACTGAGGAAGGACCATAGCATCAGCAGCTTATTTACTTTCCAAAAGTAAATCTTATCAGATTAGTCAAATGAAACCCTATGAGAAGTTTCCAATGAAGCATTTTTCTCAGTTGTTGCTGAATTCTAAGCAATTGCTTTCGAAATATCAACCCAGACTTGGATTTTTTTAAAAGAGGTTGAGGTGGCAGAGGAATATATTTTTAAAAGCAGTCAGCAACCAGGAGCTCCTGCTGAGAACTTCAGAGGACAAAGGCAATGGAGTCTTCACAAAGAAATTGGCCTTGAGAGACCAAATGTTACAGGACTTTAATGGAGATTGGGTGCCTAGGTCACACAAATTGCTTCTGAAAAGCCCAGTCTCTGGTCATTTGGTTTCTGCAAACTATTTTGAGTCTCTTCCTTCCTAAATCCTATTAGCTCCACAGTTTTCAGGATCTATTCCACATAAATCAGTTTGAGCTGATCAACATTTCTCTATTAATAGTCTCCAGACTCATGCTATAAGGGTATGAAAAATCAAAGTAACCTGAGCCAGAAAATCTGTAATGAACTTAGTCTTGTGAGAGAAGGGGAAATGGCACAAGGATTAAACTGAAAAACAAGAAAGTTGGTCTCATCAGCAATATGAGTTTCCTAGCTTTTTAGTTAGTGTAAATTGAGCTGTCTCCATTGATTCCAGTGGATCTATGCTTACCAAAATTAGCTAAGGATCTAGTCCTCTTTGTTCCTAAGAGGTCTGTTATGGTTGCTTTTTGTCTGTTTATTCTAGCATAATTGACTGACTTCAGCTGACACAATTTATGTTCCCAGTGCTGTGAAATCCACTGTTAAATCTCTCTCTTGTTCAGTTGCAGCTATCTGAGAAAAAGCTTGTGACAGTTCCCAGCAGTTTGACTGGTCTCTCCCTTTTCTTTTTCCCAAGTACCACATAAAATACAGTTGAGTTTCATCTCTCGTGGAGAGAAAATAATATTGAATTGCCCTACAGAGGTAATATGCAGAAAACTCACAGGCTCAAATCCTCTACGCAGTGCTGCCTGGCCAGTATTTGACAGGTACCATGGTTTGTTGGGTCATTGTTAAATTTCATTCTTTTTTTTGTCCAAAAGGTATATTTATCAATATTTAAATGTTATTACTGAGGGGATCCTCAAGGTCTTTCAGGGTTCAGTTTCCCAAAATGCTCATGTAATGTAACAGCTTACTACTGTTGACTAAAGATCTTTTCCTCTCCTGCTCCTCTTCCAGACTCGTAGCTGGCACCAGCTTGCGGCAGGGCCCACAGTGTCAGATCTGCCCAAGGTGTGCAGCTGATGCATGAGGATGTGCAGGGAAGGTGGAAGCGAGGGACAGCATTGCCCTTTCCTCAACAGCAAGGTGTTGGATTAGCTCACCCCACCCTGTGAAACGGTGCTCGCTTGAGTTGCCTTATTTCTCCCACACCGCTTTATTTGTTGTAAAACAGGTGGGAAAAGTTTTCCCAGATGGTGCACAGAAAATCAATTTACAGACAAGCAGATTATAGCAAAGAACTTCAGAATTACTGTCATTTGAATACAAAGCTCTGAGGGACCTGGGCTTATCTTACGGATTTTATTAACAAACCTTTATTACTTGAACAGCTCCAGGAAACTTTTCAAGGCACTAGAATAGTGTTGTCCACGCATTCAGACTGAGAGAGTGATCCCTGGCCATGGTGACTGTCACTCCCTCACAGGGTTATCAGAGAGGGTCCAGGAGCTAGCACAGGCTGAGCCTCTCTGTCTTAGGTGTTAAGGGAGTTTAGCTGTGTGGATGTGGTCAGTGGGCCTCAGAGACAATTCAGCACTGCTAAAATTATTTATATACTGTAGCCTACATGCTTAATGTAAATAAATTTTACAAGATGTTCCATCTATCTCAGGGTTTATTGCTTGCAGTCTTCAATGCTACTGTCACTTGACATCATCACAAGACACATGCATCTACTAGCCTTCTCCTCAAAACTGGGGGCTTGTCTGTCCCCTTTGTTTCAGCTTTCCTCACCGTGAACACAAGGCAGAGGCTAAGCTGGAACTGCTCAAAGTCTTTGTAGTTTGCCCAAAATAGCCTTGACTGGGAGCATGTGCACCATTAGCTGCTGGGGGAGCGGCTGGCTCACCAGGGCATCCCCATACCCCCCCTCCCCCCCACTCCATACTATTTTTCAGTCAGTGAAGCTGCTGAGCTGAAAGGGCTGGAAAACTTCAGCACTTCCTGCTCAATCCAACTCCTACTCAAATTCTCCTGCTTTTCCTCTGGTGGTGGAATAAAAAGAGGAAAGGTGTCAAGGAAGAGAAAGCAGTTGCCTAAGGAACACGTCTCTGTTGGCAAAAAAGAAAAAAAGCTAAACAGTCCCATTAGTCTTTAGTCACCAGTTCTGGCTAAAGTACATGCCAGGTGAGGTAAATTCCCTAGCTTAAAATCAACTGCAGTAATATTTTGACAAAGAAGAAGAAAAGGCTGCTAGGTGAAAGTTCTATGAATTTCCACATACGCAGGACCAATACGTATCTTCAAAACTATGTTGTATAACACAGAGCAGTTGTTTAAGCAGGCAAACAAGTATCTGTAGGCAGAGCTTGATGTTTGTTCCTGCTGTTACCTATATTGCAAGCATTGTCAAAGAATTCTGATGTTTTTAATTTGTCCCTTCAGTTTGAGTTCCCTCTGAATTAACATGTCTCTTAGTCTTAAACATCTAAAGAAGGGGGTTTAGTTACAGTGGATATATTGATGCAATGTTAGCTAGCATAACAAGATCTATGCTATCAAAATAACACAAAGAGGAACACAGTTTCAATAGCAGGAGTCTGCTTTTAAGCTGGGATGTTGAAGAAATCTTTCACAAGTGTAATTAATTTGTAAATGCTTGATTTGTCCAAGTTAGATCAGTCCAGTTATCAGACACAGACTATTGCTCTTGCACACTTTGCTTTCATGACAATATTTATACAGAAAACAATTACATTATCAACCTACACATCTGCCTTCCAATCAGATTGTGGCTGCTGTACCAAACAAAGACAAATGGAAACCCATATTCTACATTCCTAGCAGAGGGAAAGGGCTTAAGTGAATTATTCTTTGACATTAATAGGATAACATGTGTGCTTTGTAACATACAGCAACTTTGAGAGTGATACTGTGGATAGAAGGTTGGGGAAGATGGATGTTAATATCATCAGAGACCCTTGCTTGCAGATAAATGTTTCTGAAGACAGAATTAGATCAGGAAAGAACTTGAATTTGTCCATCATTTTCTAAATAAAAGGCATTAAAAAAATCAAAATCAGAAGTGTTTAGATTTGCAAGCTAGGAAGCCCTGAAATTCATAAGGTCTAATATTGAATCATTAATTTTCATGGAAAATTTTCATTCATATCAGTGGAGCAGGAATAAGCTTTAGAAGGTATCTGTGCTTTATCTGCTTTTACTGCTATAAATTATCTTGCACATACTAGAGTAAGAAAAAACATGAGCTGATATTTCCAGACAATAACAAGTTTTCTTAAAAATATGGTCATGTGTATAATAGGAAACCATATAGTATTTTAAAATGTATAAGGGAAAAATGTGTAAACACCTGTTTATTTTAGAAAACCTTTTTTAGGATAGAATTTAATTCCATAAACAGAAGAAAGAACAACAAGAGAAAATCCCCAATTTGCCAAACGTTCTCTCAGAGAATGTTGGACTGTTGTGTAAAATAATTCTTATGTATTAACTGACTGATTTTAAAATTCAGCCTTCTTCCGTGGGCTAACAGGGACCTAGATACTTGGAGGGTGGATTTTCCAACCAGGCTAAGGTGAGAAATAGGCATACAAAAAATACAGATGTGGTTATGGTGATGTTAACCCCGTGAAAAATCACTGATACACATCCAGAGTTCTCCGGTGGGGTATCCACGGAGGATCATGTATGTCCTAAGAGCAAACCCAAACTTTACACAGAAACAGGCCCAGCTCCAGATTGCACAATAGTCTCCCACCTAGACTCCCCAGCCCTCCCTGGCCAGACCCCGCAGGAGCTAGTGTGCTCAGTTAGCCTCTTCTCCATGTTCTCGCCTCTTCTCCCCATCTCTGGCCATTAAATTGCTACACAGAGGAAGGAATGCTTTTAATTATGGCTGTTTACTACTGTTTTTTTTTCTTAAAGTGTAGGTCATACTCAACCTCACCCAAGAACTTTTTATCCACAGAGGCAAACTGAAAAATAGGCTGTGGACCAGGGACCTCCAAAAAAGCAGTACCTATGCAAAGGACAAGGTAAGATGCCCAGATTGCCTTCCCCCTCCATATTTTTTAAATACTATGCTCAGTGTCTCTTACTCAGACAGTGGTTCCCACGTACTATGTGAGCAACTGAGTAACTGAGAACCTCAGCTTTCTAATACAGCCAGGATTTTACTCCCTGGGTGTATCCCATCTTCTTCTATGAAGAAAAAGTTAGCCTTGAAGTATAGGCACCTCAGGAGCTTTTGGTGGCCTGAAATCTTGATTCCCTAATTAAACCCCATGTGCCATGCAACGTGTCATATTTAAAAGGAATTCAAGAAAGCCAGTGAATTTTAGAACAGCTAGAAGAAAATGCCTTTTACATAGCAAAGGGATTTCAGGGAGCTGTGAAGAGGCTTGTCCATCCTGGTCTGAATTTCTTGAGTGAATGGGAGTACCACCAGGGAACCACTCTGAGAACTGCTTTATTTATGCCAGTGGGTGCCCTCCTCTCCTCCCCTCCTTCTTCCTACCAAACCTGAGTGCCTGTGATTTTCATGGGGTGCATCTGCCCTCTATTATTAGCCTCACTCCCATCACTGTTTAAATGATGTGTGTCTCCAGCGTGGCTCTTCTCACACAGAGGAAGGGGGTATCCTCAGATGACACCTCGCAGGGACCAAGGCAGTTGTTTCACAGAAGGAAACATCAGAGAATAGATTCAGGTTAAGAGTATTCCTTTGCTTTGCAGGGTTATTTTTAATCCTGGGTCAGCCCTGTGAAAGGACTTCAGAATATAATCCTTATTACCAGTAGTGATAAAAACAACAGGAGAAGTGACCTACAGCAGACAATGTCAGGAATATTTCAAGTTGGCATTGCTGCCAAAAACCCTGTACTGTGAAACTCTGGCCTCAGATAGTTTCCTTCTTAGAGGACCAGAGCTTCCCAGGAGTGATTTGCATGGGATAAGGCTCACGGTGCTCCTTGGTCCAGACCAAGCAGGGAACAGGGTGAGAAGGTCTGCCACCTCTTGGAGAACTCAATGTCTCCTTTTTTCTCGGTCCTGCAAAGACATGGCACACACAGCTCAGTGGCCTCTGTCCCCTCTGGACCACCAGTTGCTCTAGTCCCTAAGCCCCCACCACTCACACTACCAGCTTTCCCCATGTCATTCCTTACAGTGATCCTTTTACTCCCCACTCCTGTTAATCATCATCCTTTCTGCGATCCTATGCCCCTACTTTCTCCCTCCTCCCTTTTCACCCACACACAGTCATTTCCTTTTCTTGCCAAATCTTCATAGTCTTCTATCCCTGTATCATCCCCCAACCCCTTTCCTCTACAGGTCATTTATTTTCTTCAGGGAAACAGTCCAAGCCTCCTCTGAAGTCTATATTGTACTCAGGTAGGATTCCCCCTCACCCAATTTAATTAAGAAATTGCCCTTTTGACAGGAGGACTTTCCAACAACACACCTTCCTTTTTTATTTCCAAGGACCTGCTTAATGCCAAAAACCCAGTGACACCTAGCAGGAGCATGTTGGCTTCACCAGCTGAGCCAGCAGCCTAGAAGTCTTTCAGCCACTTGGCCAGTGCATGGGTGGTGAAACCCATTTGATCTGTGACTCTGGCTCATGGGTTTTTTTAAAAGTTCAAGTCTTTCAGAAATACTGGTTTTCATCTTGTTTCTCCAAAGCAGGCCTGTGGAGGGGATTTAACCACATTAATTGTTAGGTGGGAAAATGTCACACATATGAGGCTATTTTTAGGCACCTCAGTGGTCTGAAACCTCAAATCTTCAGTCAAAGCTCACTAGAGGAACTAGATGGTCAACCTCAAGACCATCTCCATACTTGAGAAGATGGGGGCAGGCAGGCTGAGGAAACCCTCCTTCAGATATCAACTATAAACATTTAAAAAAAAACTTACAGAAGCTATTTTAAAATAAAGAGCATGAATAAGAGAGCTCTTTACCTATAGCATAGATGGAACTCTGCTGTAATACTGGTAAGGCTTTGTATTTTGTAGAGTTACTGTCATGTACTTGATCACAAAATTTCCCCTTTGCTGCAAAATTGTGCTCATGATACATTATATATTGTTTCAAAGTGATTACCTTTTGAGCTGTTATTTCTAAAATGAGCTCTGGCATATTTAAGACACAGCCTTCTCTTTTAAAACTAATGATAAATCTTTAATATCAATATTGATCTCTTTTTCATTGCTGATAATTTTAGCAGAAGCATAAAAATAACATGTTTATTCTACAGTCTCAAACTTCCTTCTGCTCTTTTCCAGGTGCTGGAAGTGTCATTTGCCCCCTACTTGTACACTAAAATGCCTGAAAATATTACGCTTTTATGTTCTCAGCGCAAAATTTTGCAGTGTACTAAAAACTAAAAACATAAGGTAAGTGGGATAAAAATTAGTGTAAAATTAAGCATCACAGATATGATACTATGAGTTCAATTCTTCATTTTCACATTATCTACGGCAAAAGCTTTCCTTATTACTTCAGTTGAAATTGTGACAGGATTTATAATCTGCCATACTGTAAAAGAAATTAGGAGGTAGTTGTCAAGTTAGGTGCCACTTTTCACTGAGTATTCAGACTTGGTCAATGGACATATATGCTATATGTACACACACACGGGCACACTTGCAAGCACCTTGCAGGCATCCTTAAAAAAGCCCAGAGTGTCTTCATTTTATCTAGCTGCTACTTAATGTGAAAATGTATGTAAAGTATAAGAAAGGCACAGAAATATTTAAGTTCACACAAGCAAGTGAAACCTGTAGTGCTTGAACTTATTCATTGGTGTGGATCTGATAGGTGGATGAAGCAGTATTTTCTTTTCTTTTCTCAGTCACTTTGATTCAGAGCATGGGGACAGAATGAAAGACAACATTATTCTTCCAAAAAGTCAAGCGCAGAAGCTGTGAAAGCCTATATATTCACATCAAATGGCTTATAATTTGTGCATTTATATACTGAGCTGGGACAATGACACACACAATGTCCATGATCTTGTGAATAAAGTTGGTCCATGCAGTCTATTTGGGCTGAAATCTGCTGTTTTAGGTTGTTTTCATCTTTACCCTTTTTTTCTGTGTGTGCATGAAGAATTCTCTCTTTTAAAAAATATTATTATTCATGTGCATGCTGAAATTGAATCATGCTATTCTTACATAATTTTTCATTGGATTGTTGCAACCTATAAAGAAATCCAATTAAATTTCCCTTGCAGGCACAGAGCCTCATTCAGCATGCCTTTATAAAGCTGGCTTGTTGTATTGTATGGCATGTCTATGAATTGAGAAGCACAGAGGCCCTGTCCCATTCCTTGTCCTGTGTGACATAATGTAAAGAGAGAGAGTCCGCCAGCAGTGTTTCAAAGAGCTGTATTATCAGACAACATAAAGGCTTTGCCATCATTTCTGCTGCTGTGGTTTAGAATATGCATGTGCCAGTGCATTTGCTGAACAATTTTGAACACTGTATGGTTCACATATTACCCTCTGCATCTGTGATTTTCACCTTTGTTATACTAAGGACACACAATTTGTAGTTTTATTCTGAGCTAAAGATAATGTAAAGATTCTTTATTGAAGATAATGTTAACAAATGCACTTTTTACACTGGTATACTAGGCTCACAGATTGCAAAAGTGCAGTGCACTCTTTTCCTATCTCAAAGAAGCAGACTGCAAAATTTGCGGAATTCAGTCATGAAGTAGTGGGATTAATCCATGTGTTAGTGCATTGTTTGTCCGTGTGTCTTGCCATGGATTTAAAGACCACAGAGTGATCCAAGTGATCAGCGGGCCTGTGGGCTCACTCCGGCTGCTACCAGCAGGAACAGCAATGCCAACCTTCGCCCATGCGCAGAGTGTGGGAACACAGACAGGCACCTTCATGCAGCACCGGCCTTTGCCATCGCTACTAGCAAACACCGTGTGTAATGGATATGCCAGCTTCTACAATAACCTGCCTTAGCTTAACCAGTCTGCTTGTCCTGATTGCTGGGAAAGACAAGGAATACAGCAAGAAGTGTTTCACAGGCTCGGCACACTTTCCGCGGAGGAGATTGCTGGTTGCGGTGAGGAGCAGGAGTACTGATCTTCATAGTGGCATATTCCTGGCCTAAATGGGTAATAAAGCTAACTACAAATGCCTCCTTTTACCTCCTCAGACCTCCATATCCTGCAACTGGAAGTAAGCTATAAGACCCAAATTATAAACCGTATGTGGAATGCAGAGATGATAAAGATCTACCACTGTACCTTCCTGTTAATGTGGAATTGATTTCTGTGCTGTATTTCCTGATGTTTCTCCAATATAATTTAAATGTCCCCAAGTGCTCTTTTCCCTTGAGAAATGATGCTGCTTTCTAAAGTTATGATGGTGGGCAAAAAGAGTAGAGCAGATCCAGCTTGAGAACTGAAACATATATATGAGACCTTAAGAAAAAAAGCAGTACCAATCACATGTTTAAAAACACACGTGTGCTTCAGTACTATAAATAGTCTCACTGCCTGGGATTTTCTTCTGATAGTCAATCTAAATTTTTCTTCTCTTAATTTCTTCTCATTACTGCTCTAGTTATACCCCTGTAACTAAGCTAAATAATTAATTGACATTTTCATTTACTTCAATGGGAGCCATTCACACATATCAGAGGACAAATTTTAGTCCTTAATAAAGAAATGAACTGTTGTTTCAACAAGCAGGTACTCAAAATGCCAGCCTACACCTGCTTACACAAGAGAATTGAGAACTAACTGTTTGCAATGATCATTTGTCCCAAGAGTCATCTGTAAGGGTGGTATTTTATTGATGCTTTACAAACTCGGTCAAAAAGAATAGTTAAAAAGAAACCAAGGCAAAGTCACCCTAGACCCATATTTGTACAATGCTTTTTGCATTGCTTCAGTCTTGTTCAGTCTCATTTGTAGCACAGTTAGCTTTGATGTGATTTTTCATTTCCCCAAAACATGCTAACCAGACATGCTCTCGACCATCTCTCGCCTGACTTTCTAGCTCAGGAGTCTGTCCCTTCTGATCACTGACACAAAGTGATGACTGGGCTGGGAATAGCTGTCTAGAGTAAGTTTTCACAGCAGATTGGTCTTAAAAGGATACTTTTCTCCAGAAAAGAACACCATCCCATTGCTTATTTGACCCCCTTTTGGTATCATCTCTGTCAGTGAGTTGAATATAATTTCAAGAGATCGTGAGGACCAGCTGGCAGTTAGAGAGCTCTGGAGATCAGTGACAAGGCTAGAAAAATAGATAACAGTATAGTGTTGAATAGGGTAACATATGTTGACTGGTAACAAGCAAAAAGAGAGAATGTTTGTCACTTATTAAATGGAAAATTTCAAGCAGTCATGCAACCAGAAATTATTTCAGGCTCAAATAGGCAATATTCTGTTTTAGTCACTAGTCTGTCAGAAAAAGGCAAATAGGAAGTATCTGGATTCAGTACATAACAACAGAAATTGTCCTTGAAGATGGTATAGTCATTAAACTGGTCAAATGTCACTGAGAAAGCTGTGTTTATATTTAGCATACATTTCCATGGGCAGAGGAAAACACTTCCTTGGAAGGAATATAACCGAGGACAAACATGACTCATAACAGACTTTAATAATGTCTGAGATGGAGAGCTTGCCTTTTTTTTTATTCTCAGAGGATGAAGTAGGTATTTAATGCAAGCCCTGGGCTGCCCTGGGCCTTGCCGGCCCTGCATGGCAGCGAGGGCTGTCAGACACAGCCAGGCAGGCGGTGCGGCGCCGTGGGTCTGCGGTCCTGGTCCTCCCAGCGTCGCTCACTCCTCCGCTGACTCATAGCCTTGCCCTGGACCCACCTGCAGGGACAGGTCCAGACCAAGGTTTTAGGCCCCGAACTGCATCGATGACACTGAGCCTTATTCACAGGCATCCTGTGGCATCGCATCCTCTCTTTAACCTTGGGGAGGACACCACTTGTCTCCAGCCTTCCTGCCTGCCAGGGCCCAGTGCCCGATGTCCCCTCCTTGGGGACACCACGCGTGTAAGGGTGCGAGCGATGAGTCTGCCCCAGCTGCGCAGGCAGGAGGAGAGGGGGAAACACCCCACCAAACAGAAGCTGCTGCTTGGCTTCCTCATTTAATTCAGATCTGTTTGCAGGGTGAAACGATACCGAGCGAAGGCCACACAGGAGAAAGCTTTGCAGTCTAACCTGCCTGTAGCATACGACAGTGGCTCCTGAAGTTTGGGATATAAATCTTCAGCTTTTCCCACTGATTAATGATGTAGCTGCACAGGCTTTAAGAGTTCATAAATTTTATTTTTTAACTTTCCATGTCTGACCGGCAAGCCATCTCTCATAGCTTTGATAACCACCAGAGGTCAGCAAACCACATTCCAGGAGCTACTGAAGTGGTACGATAAATTAATGGTTTTGGGGCCATGTGTTTTGTTTTGTTCATTCGAAGCGCGTAATCAGCCCAGGTTCAGGGTTTGAGCAGGTGGTGGCATTGCCAGTGGAGGGGAGCAAGCTCTGTGGCGTTCGACCCTGGCACCTCCAGCAAGGACGGAAATGCTCTGCTTCATCTGCTGAGCGCCGTGTCTCGTGGGCCACGTCCTTGAAGCAGAGAGAATTGCACAAAAGTGGAGCAAACCAGGAACACCACAAAGTAGCAGCATAACACAAATTGCAGCATTTCCAAGTGCAAAGAGGTTTCCAAGCTGTCCAAACTGCCCCACGTCCCAGATCGTAGTGAAGTGCTGTCTCAGCGGGGTTTGGGTGCCCACCACGTGGAGCAGTCTGGGAAGAAGGGGGACAGATCAGGAATTTCTCCTGCCTCCCCCATTCCCAAAATGGGAACCTTAGAAGAAAGAATTACATGGGGTCAGATGTCAAAACTGTTTCTTTGCTGGTTCCTGGCTCAGATCTTTCTTGATTTTTTCTATTCCAACTGGTCCTATAGGGAGCTCTGATTAAGGGCACATCTACATCCAGGGCTTATAAATATTCCTTTCCTTTGCTAGAAACTGGGCTGTGATTCAGCTGTAAGTGTAGCTTGAAAAACATACATGAGTGAAATGAACAGAATAAACATCTAGCTAAATGGATGCCTTTTTGACTCTGTAGAAAGATTTAGAGATAATATGTAGCAGTGGGAATCCAGACGGTTAAAAGATACAGAAGGCTGCAAAAGAAGAAAGAAGGAGGGGGGGAAAGCTGGGTTGGGAGGATTTCTCTGAAATGTATTCTGCATACTCTAAAAGAAAAATGTGTGTAATTTGGACCCCAAATGCAGGCCAAAGCGACAGCATCTAGTAGGGGAAACATGATTTAGTGGTCGGTTTATAAACTAAACAAATTTACTGAGTTCCATAAATGAATCTCATGGCAAGATCTGAATTTTTTTTTTAAAGGTGGATAACAAATATTGTATGTTAAGGGGGGAAATCGAGATGGTTTTTAAGCTGATGTCCTTAGAAATATATGTATATAGTCTTTTTTATAGCTCTTGGCATATAAAATAAGTCATTATTCTAAATAGAAAAATATTGATGATGTCATAGGAGCCATTGCCGGACACATCAAGCTGATCTGATGAACTGGGAAATCAATAGATATTTTCCAAACGAGATGGCATTTCTTTTAATTGGTTGTGTGAACACGATATACTGCAGAGTGCAAACATTTAAAGTTAATTTTCATTTGGCTTGGACTTCATGTGTTTTTTCTATTATTTCTTCATGGAGAATTTATTTTTTGCATTGTTTTCGGATTTTCCTTTTCTATTGGCTTGCATATAAATTCCTTATCAGAACAGATAAAATAACATCTATGCATTTTAGACACTCACATAGTATAGCTCTGGGAGCTATCTGAATATCTACCAAGATTGGAAAGTATTGAAGATTTTGCCTGTTATTTGCCCCAGTGCTTTAGGCTGCTTGAAAACTGTCTGAGTCAAGTAAGTCTTCTAATTTCACCCCTACCACAGATAAGTAAGGAGTTGGCTTTATGTCCCATAGCAAGTGAGCATCAGAATTTGGAGCAGGAATCCTGGCTGCTTTTGCTTTAAACTAATCACCAGGCTGTACAAATGCCACATGTGGTAGATCGATATACTAATATACAATTCAGGTGTTATTAAGTAATATTGTATGCCCTCTGCAGCTCCCCAGACTCAGAGTTTTCAAGGGCATATAATAATGAAACCCTTACAAAAACAGAAGTTGATCAGAAAAGGATGCAGGGTGGGGACCTTGTTTGTACAAAGTATCTTAGTCTTCTGTTTTTACTTGTCAGGAGGCAAGTAAAAAATTCTGACAAATATTTGCTCATTCTTCGAGCACCTAGCATTTTTTAATGAGTTTGATCTTTCATCAGCTTCACATTTCTCCTCATGCAGCAGGGAGGGACAGACCTGGCATCCAATCTGTGACAGTGAGGAACATACTACTACATGGCAAATTTTCCTTTTCCCATTTTCTCTGCATCTTTATTAATTTTCTTTAAGGATTTTATAGTAGTTAAAGGTGACTTACAGCAGGCCTTCAATTTATCCCCACAACCAGAATGGCTGAGCAATTCTGCAGCCTCAAACCGTGTAGTACTGTTCTGGCAGGTACTTCAGACCCCATGCATGGTCCTGTTCGATCTCTGTGGTGAGACTGCAGGGAAAGTGGCAACGACAGCTATTGAGGGTGGTTTTTTAATGAAGGCCTCCGCTTCTGTCTAATGTGACCATGGTCAATTGACTGGACTCCTTTTGTTCAAGTGCTCAGCACCAATTTAATATTTACTCGCCACAGATACCCTACGTTTGGTCCCAGCCTTTTCAGCCAAGCCTCTTTTGGGGAACACCAAACAATTGCCATAAGGAGTTCACAGGCTGATTTGAAAGTCTTCTGACACCATGTCATGCACAGTTTAATCATAGTTCATCATTTTCTTGATAATGTTGAGAAACATTAATGGAGAAAAGAAACTCAGGGATCCCCTTAACATTTATCCCTCCATTCGGTACTAGTGATCACCATAATATGAGCTCCAGTTATTTATTTCCACTACAAAAGTGGCAGATGCTTTGAGGACATTGCTTTGTTCATTGCCAGGAATGATGTACTTCATCATGGTATTGCACAAGTCCTACACAGATTTTTTGTACAGAAGCCATAAAAAATTTACATTTCCATAAATGGGTGAAATCCCTTCTCCACAGAAGTTAATGACAAAAGTTACACTGAGAAAGTCAGCATTTTGTTCATTTTGATATCCAAATTTTTCTTCTGTGAATGCAGTAGACGGAGTGACCGAAAGGAAGCTACCGTTTAATCTATCCCTTCACAAATTTTCCTTAGTATAAGCGTCTTGTCTTTCCTGTTTCTTCCTGAAACCATTGCCTTATTTTTCTCAGTGCTTTAGCAATGTGGTAGTTTCTTTAGCAGTGCTCCCTGTCCACTAATCATGCTTTGTATATCTTTATTTTTTTCATCACTCTCTTGTAATCCCAAACCTTCATTTTTTTAGCCTCAAAACACATCTAGAGTTTTTTTGTATTTCTTAATTTTTGTTAATATGTAAATAATATATTTAAGCATCTGTAGAATACCCTTCATCATAACATCTAGGCACTGAGTATCTTCTAATTTCTTACTAGAAATAGTGATGGGAAGTCAATTTTTCAGCTCCTGCTTATGTAAGAAGAAAACCAAACTATAAATTGTTGTCTTGCAATTAGAGGAAGGAGGGCCACAGTGCGACTTTCATGGAGCCCAAACATTTTTCCAGTCCTGTCTGGAGAAATAATATCTTTCTGCTGCTGTAAGAGCATTAGAAATGCAGCAGTTACAGTCACAAGCCAAATGATCAAAACTGCTCCAGCTTGGCACCTCTAAAATTATGCAAATACATTCACCTTCACAAAATCTGGCCATTTTAATTTATAGTTCAAACCATTTCTGAGGAGACTGTTAACATTCCATGTGCAAACACCTTGGAGGGCGAGCAGATGTGATCCTTGCACTTACACAGAAATAATTTTCCTTGTTGTAACTTGAAAAGCTAGATCCATATTTCATAACAAAGAAGAGAGGTTGGCCAGGTTCTTGTAACTGGAAAATGCTTGGCCACCTTGATGAGTTCACCCACCTCCATGTTCCTGCATGTAACGTCCGACACATAAATGCAAAGTTTGTTACCATCAGCAATTTGCAAAGCTTTTATTTCTTCGTCAGCCATAAAGGCAGTAGTTCTTTTTCAGCACTTCTTAACTATAATCCCCTGAAACAGTAATAGTTGAATTCCTCTCTTATCTCTTGTTTATTTTTAATGCACCTTGGCTGCATTTTGCTAGGCATGTTGTTCTATATGTGGAACAGAGAGTTAATATCATTTCTTGAATCTTTAAAGCCACTCCTTTGGAAGGAAACCCATTCTCTTAACTATTTTGAAAAATGCAACAGAAGCTGTAATCCTTGAGTGGTTCTAAGTAAAACTACAGATTTTTTTTTCCACCAGGGAACAGATGAGGAAGGTTATATGGTATGTGGAAAAGACAGAAATTTCTTGTAGTCAATAATCACATGGGTGAACAAGTACAGTAACTTCATAAATAGCAGTACTCATGAATGTCAACAAAAGTTGTTCAGCTTAGTTGAAAATCACATGCTTAGAAAGATGACTCAGACTTATATAAACCTGTTTCTCCATTGATTTTATGGATTTCGCATTTCTGGTGCAATTTCCTAGATATGGGAACGATGGGTGTGAGGCTAAGGACCATGAAGATCTTGCTTTAGTTCAAGGAATGGGGCCAGGCTGCTGGTTTATGACTTACAGCTTTGCCTCTCGCTTCAAAGAAAAGTAATCTTTGCCAGGCTTTTTGCAGGTATATCTCTGGTTTAACCGTGCCAGCCAAGACAGAGGTAGAACTACAGCGCTCCTCGCTTTGTACCCGGGCCCGACACAGGCTCGCTGCAGCTGCTGGGTGCCTGCCACAGCTGTGCAGGAGACATGGAGGTTGCTTCTCTCTGCCCTTTAGCGCTCCTGAATTCTGCTGGGGTGCCTGATCAGATGACTGACTTCCTAAAACACTCTGCATGTGGTGACTGGACACCATCACATCTGCTCTCCTTGGAGCTGACGAAAGTGGGACCGCAACCTGTAGCAAATAATGAATAAATATCTCAGATGCTCAAGGGAATGATTATCCATACAAGAACGGGTGAAGATGTAGGGATTTCTCAACTTTTTGTCAGCAAACTAGTCATTGAAATAGTTGCAAACTATGGAAAATAGAACTCTAGAATTACCAGCAGAGTGACCTTGTGACATGCTTTTGTGAAATCACTTGTGAATCACTTTTTGTACCATTTGACCAGCATAACTCAGGTTGACCTTTACAGCTGGAGCAATCAGATGTAGGATTCTCAGTCAAAGCTGAACCTCAGCAAGGTCCATCAAAATGGGCCATGATCAGCATGCTCCTCCAGCCTCCTCTTCCTCAGGGTTTTCACTTCCTCAGGTAGAAAGTGTTCTAAAATTCATGCAGTCCTGCTGTCTGAAGCCCTGGACCCCAACTGTGCTGGGAATCGAACAGCAATCCTTCATGTGCAACAGGCTGCACATGAGAGGATTTTAGTATAATATTGATAAGAATAAAGGGTCATCTTGACTGATTTTCAAACCTTATAATGGGTAAGTATGATTTCATAAATCTTGCTACTCTTTCACAAGGAAAAAAATTCTTTCCTTCCTTTGTTTTTTCCTTCCTTCCTCTGTCTGTCCCTCCTTCCTACTCTTCCTCCCTCTATTTTTTCTTCCTTCCTTCCTTCCTGCCTTCCTGTTTTCCTGCCTTCCTCTATTTTTCTCCCTTTCTCTTTCCCACTTTCACTTTCTCTCACTTTATTTCTTTGTCTCTTTCTTTTCTTTCTTTCTCTCTCTCTCCCTCTTTTTCTCTCTTTCTTCTCACATATATTTAATATGTATTCAAGATTGCCCTATCAAAAGAATTATTAATTAGACAATCATTTAGATATTGGATCTCATTCCATTTTTTTCTCAAATATTTATGAGACATGCATATTTATGAAAATGCTCATTTTATAATCTGTAAACCTACTTTATGAGTTTGCAGTCAGAGTTTAATCTTGCCAGGTTTTTGCAAAATCCTATTGCTAAATCTGACCTAAATCTGTTAAATATTGACTCCAGACTTGTCAGGCAGAAATGTTATTCTGGTAATAAAACAACTCTATTAAAGATCATTGATACTATAAGTGAGATAACTTCACAACACATGTATTTAGTGTTTATTTTAATGAAAGGGATTTCCTGGCACATTGTCAGCTAAATGTTTTATACTTAGAGCTGCCTGGAAAAAAATTAAATGTATTAAAATCAGCCCGTAAAGGGGTTTTTGATTGTGTTTTTAAGTCTTTGTAACCAAATGTGTGTAAATGGAACTGCGTCTAGTAAAACACAATAATTTATTCTAGAAATTAGCAAGCCCACGTTTCATCCATAAAACCATTCTCTGTGATGTGCGACTGGCCTTCATTTCAGTGGCCTTGATTTATAGTTAGAGTTTGTTTTATTTTCAAGGGGTAGAGACTGGGAAGCAGCCGGACAGAGCTATTAAAGCTGTTGCGCACAGCAATTTTTCAGGGGTTTATTAATTCTTACAGAGAATAAGCCAATGAACTGAACATTTTTCAGTGCGAGAACACCTTTTCTAAAAGGAGGTTTTTGATGAATAGACAGTACAAAACAAAACATATGGGTGTTTGTTGTATGAACTTAACTATCTACATTTAGTCACATTCTCAACTGCCAAGATTTATCAGAGTGAGGGCTCAAGTTTAACAATCATGTAATCCCACTGGTGTCGATGATTTTGGCCCTAGATTTTCCTTGATGGTCTCATTTATGCCTGACTCATATAAAGAAAAAGCTGCAGATCATTACAGAGAAAAAAGAACATCTGAATAACTTAATTCCAATGAATGGGTAGCACAAATATTCTCCAAAACAGAAATGCTGATATATTGAGATAAATTAAGGTGGAATCTGGCTTTTGTGGCTTGTAATTTATGGAGGTGAAGTCTAATTACAACTATTCTAATTAAGGAGTATTTCAGTCAGTATTTCTATTACAAACAAAATTGTGTGTCAGCTACTCCCAAACTGCAACATTTGCTTAAAAAAACATTTTTTTCTTTTACTCTCATCTATGTTTTTTCTTACTTGTCTGGTTTATCAACATGTCAAGTGCCCTTGGGTCATGCTCTTGGGTGGGATTCAGATACTATGGGACCAGGGATGAGGGTACTTGGAGCACAAAGGTGATTCAGATCACATCCCATCCACCAAATGTGAAGAGCTCTTTTTGGCCCCAAGTGAGGTGTCAGGTCCATCTACTTCGAACATTGAGAGAGCTGAAGGGACAGATATTTACTCATGGTTTGGACAGGCTTGTGATGCTGTAAGCCATGCTAGCAGCTCACTCAAACTGCAAAGGTCATACAAAAGGCTGGATCTTCATTTATGTTACCATTAAAACCAATAAAGAGCACAGATGAATAAGGGAAGGCTCCTAATTCACATGGTTCAGCTGCATATGTGTGCTCAGAACTCAGAGTAAAAATACCATATCATAGCGTGCTTATATTTACTTGAAAGTTTAAAATTAATAAGTAAAAGATAGGCTATTTGTTCACTTCTTTGATATTGAAAGTCCTGTGTTCATGAGACTTCTTCTCACCGTTGCCATAGAAGGTATTCAGAGAGCACACTCCAGGGCCAGCCCTGGTACACGTGCAGCACACTCAGCTCCCACTGCTGAGGACAGTATTTTGTGATTTCCTTGGGCGTGAAGGCACCTAGGACTCGCTGGGATTCATCACTGTATAACCCTGTGAGACAGATTTGGCCCATGAGTAATGGGCCTTTTTAGACAGGTTTATCAGTCAGTCAGGTTGCTTTTCAGCTCTGGTTGTTTTGTACTGTCCCACACCTACCTCTGCGGTGCTGCAGAAGCAGGTGAAGAGGAGACCTGAAACCATTGGAGTTATTCCTGTGCTGGTAATGAAAAAATCACTGCAAATGGTAGGGTGAATAAATTATTTATGTGAGCAGCCTTTCCTCTTAAGCACAGGCTATGCGATTCAGTCGCTCAGGAGGCTTGATTTTACAAGCCCCCTAAACGTCATGCTTTAGTGTGCATGCAGCTATGTGGCAGTTTCTGAAGAGTTCATGGGGTATGCCAGCCAGGACTGTGGCCAAAGGAGCAGCCCTGAGGAAGAAAAAAAGAAATTGGAGACAGAGAGAAAAAAATAATAATTTGCTGGTTAAGAGTAATCCCAATTGTCGGGCAGTTTAGAAGGGTGAGATGGAAACCATTTGCATGTTAGTGACACTGCAAGAAGGTTAAAAGCTTTTGCAACTGGGTGAAACAACCCCCCCAAAATCATTACATTTAGACATTTACAGTTTTCTGGCATTGTTTCAAATTGTGTGTGTATGAACCCTTCAGAGTTGTCAGCAAAACTCCCAGATGTCTCAAAGTTTCCTTGAGGAGTCTTCACATTGATTTGAAGAGAAGACAGGTGCGGGGATTGAAACGACTCTTTCTTTCCTTTTCCTCTGGTCACCTACACAAGGTTTCCCCTCTGGAGCACTTAGTATTTTAGCAAGCAGTGTAGCTGTGCCATGTCTGTCTAGCATCACCTCGAGTGCCATGGTAACACTTTACATTATCTTACAGCAGATTCAAACTGGGGATGTTAAAGTTCATTGGCACTTCCCTTTCACTGGGCCAAAAGAAGACTGAAGTTGAAAAACTGGAAAGGAAGCGGAGGTGAGGGAAGCAAACTCGCTCACGAGGCACCTCTTCTTTACTGTGAAGTCATATCCAGGCAGGATGGGTTTCCGAAAGGAGGGATGATGCTTTCCCTTCGGAAAAATCAGGGCCGTGAGCGGAGAGACTCTCCCTGTCCGAGGTTCACGCGTCTGCTCACGCCGGTCTCCGCCGGCCCAGGCGCCCGGCCCGCGGCAGGGAACCGGAGGCGCGAGCGAAGCCCCGCGCAGCCTTCGCTCTCCGCAGCGTCGCAGCTCAACCCAGCGCCCGGGCAGAGGCGCTCCCGCCGCCCCGCCGCGCTCCCCCTCCGCCAGCCGCGCTCCGCGGGGAGGCCCCGGTCTGGTAACTGAGTGTTAATTATGTCTGAGTGGGTTCCAGAGGAAAGGAAAACCATATACTGTATCAGCAGAGAAATGGCTTCACTGTGAGGAAACTAATGATGCTTTTATCAGGAACAATATAAAGATTGCTTTTTTACTAGTGTGTGTCCCACAGGGTTTGGACTATGAGATATTTCTGTATCTGGCTTTAGGTTCCTCTGAGCTTTTACATAATCAAATCAATATAGCTATGATTCACCCTCTGGCAACAACTGCTCCTTGCAAGTTGCTGCTGCTTCTTTAGTGACTAAAGAGGAAATAAATAAATAAGTAGAAAGAAACTTATTACAAATCCGTAAACATTGATTTGTTTGGTCTCAGATTTTACTTTTTTTAATTGACAAGGAAAAAAGAAGAAGAAGGAGGCGGAGGGAGGATATATGAGTTTGTGGTCAGTGGGGCAGGCACATGATTGCCACTCTGATATTTAAAAAAGAAAGCTTGAGTTGATCGGATTGCATGAACCAACACGAAGCATTGTCCAGACACAGAGCGAAGGGCAGACTGGGCGAGGAAAGGGCAGAGGCTGCAAAAGCCAGGGCAGACACAGAGTCCAGAGATGGGAAAATTTGATTTTTCACTAGCAGTATTGTTTGCATCTGCATCTTGACTTCTGTGTTGTTTAGTGGGAAATTCCAAACCTGGGTTGCCTGTCTCCAGTTTCCAGGCAAGGAAAGGAAGATTAAAAAAATAATAATAATAACACCCCCCCCCCCCCAAAAAAAAAAGCCCAGAAAAGATGCCTTGCCCAGCTGGGTTTCTTTATATCCCTCCACCTACCCATTTGTGCTCCCACCCCCTGATCTCAGCTAATTCTCTTCATTCCAGAAATTCTCTCTCACTCCCCCTCCTCTCTCTTTTGGTATCATATTGTTGTTATCACAAATATTTTCTCCCTTCAGTTGCCAGTGCAGCACACTGCTCTAGCACAGTCACCACACTCTGCTGGAAGTGACATCTCCTGGGATCGTCTTGTCTTGTTTATCCCTGGGCTGACATCTCTGTCACGCTGAAAAGAAAGGAGACACTGCACAGAAAGATTGCTGTCTTTTCTGCAAAGGAACATCCCGTTTTTCAACACATCTAGCACTGTTCTTTCTTCAGGGTGTGCGCCATGAGGCAGGACCCCGGAGGCGGCAGGCTGAGGGGGCCGATGCTGTTCGTGCAGGAAGCTCCTCTGGGCTCTGCTCTCTACCCAGCCATTTAGCTGGCGAGGAGATCTGGGACACCAGCGTGCCATTTAACCTCCAACCCTCTTGTTAATCCTGAGGCAACTCCTGGTTCATGATTCTCGCCCACAGCCAGCTGCGGCAGGTGTGTCTGCTGGTGTTTGTAAAGTGCTTTGGGATCTTTGGGCAGACGTGGCATTGGCATTGGCTTTTGGGGTTTCCAACAGGCTGCCATTAAGAAAAAGAAAATCATACCTTTCCCTTCCTCTCCATCTCAGTTTCTTTGGATTTTCCTGTTTCTTCACCACTTCCTTTTAAACAAAAGAAAGCATATCTCCTATAATAAGACCCAGGAGAAGAGTTTGATGCTTTCCAAATACAAATAAAGGCAGGGAGAATACAAGAGTCTCCTCACATTGCAGGCCAATTCATTCCTAGTACAAACTCTGTTTCCTTCCCCCAGATCCCTAGAGCAAGCTTAACGTGGCTCCACATGCTCCCGGAGGTGGTTATTCCTCCACACTAGGACGGCACTGCGGTAAGAGCACTGACACCACAGGAGAGCTCTGCAGCCCTCCAGCAACAGTGAAACTGGCCAAGAAACTTCAAAAATTATGTTCAGATAATTTATTGAGACTTTACGCAAAAAATACTCCATGAATACGTTGTCCCATACACAGAGTCTGACCAGAAAATGGAAATGGTTAAATAGCATGGTATATAATTCATTGAATAATTTAAGTGACCAACAGCTCTTCAGCAGTTATTGTTCAACCAACACTGATAAACATTTTGTGCTAGAGAAATGGATAATTTGTAGTTATAGACACTACATTAGTTGCTGTGTAAATTTTAAACCCTCTTTTTTTCCCAGGTGTCTGATGATCATTCTTATTGCTCATAGCTAAGCACCTCCCTCCCTGTGTTGTGATGCACAAGGAAGACTTTTTGTGCTCCTGGTGCTATGCAGTTCCAGGGACCTCAGGACTCTGAATTACTGGAAAAATCAAATCAACTTTAAATCTGTTAAGTTGGGGAGTGGTTAACTCCCCAGCTCTTGTAGAGATAGTAATAACACTCCCGTAGTCAGTAAAGCCATATCCCCTTTGTGCCCTGACAAAACCATCTCTGCAAAAATGCCTCATTTTGGTGATGTTATTAACGGTTTTATCCTGGTCACCATTAACACAGAACAAAGGGGTAACACAACAGATGGGTTTTGTCACTTCGCTCTGGTTTTCTTTCTTATACCTTTTGCCCTAATTTTAGCAATGTGGGTTTCTTTTTCTTGTCCAGAAAAGGTCTAGTTCATGTATATATCAAAAGATTTGACTGAATATGACAGTTCTCTGCAGCATTAACTTGGTCTCCACATTTACTGTAATGAATGAGACACTGTGGAGACATGTTCTCAGCTGGTGCAAATTGCCATCCCCACACTGAAGCCAGCGGACCAACAACAATTTAAGTCAGTCTGCTCCTTAGTGCAGGAGGGTTTGACTTTCTCCAACACACACACACACACACACAATCAGAAAATACACTTTAAAAATCTAATAATACTTACTTGAGGCTTTTAAGCTCCTCAGGGGTAGATAGATACAAGGCAGTAAACCAGCAGAGGAAAAGAAAAACAGTTAAAAGGAACTAATAAAAAATCCTATAGGAAGGAAATGACACCCCTCTCCTCCCCCCAACACACACACACATCCCTCTAAAATGGAAAAAATTAAAAAGGGAGCTAAATTGTCGCGCTTGCTGTGGTGGCTTGCCTGGAAATGAACCTATGAGTTGAAGGCATATGGTGCTTATGTTGGAATTGTTTTCTAAACAGACTTTCTGCCTGTGTGTCTTTTTCACCTCTTTCAAACATCTTGTGCCAAAAGCAGTAAAAACACTGCTGCATTAAACATAAATCAGGGCCCTGTGTCTGCAAAGGACCTCTGTTGTTGGAGGGGGGTTATTGGACTAGGGATGAAAGGAGACCTACCACCGCATTGATCTGAGGTGATTGTATGGAGCATATTCAGCTAGGATGCTTCTAGCTAGTTATGACAATGTGGAACATTCAAGCAATTAATGAACACATGCTTCAAGTAGAAAGGCTGAGCAAGGGATTTAACTGGACATGCATGCTCCTCTAACTAAAAAGAATACATTTTTCATGTACTTGTTTTGATAGGAGAACTGAGAGTATATTATCTATGCAGAATAACAAAGGGACCATATCAACAGGCAAAAGTATACATTGGTTATCTGAAGAACAGTGTGAAATCATTTGTTAAATAATTTTATATAAAAGCAGCTATTCTCCAAGTTACCACAAATTCACCATAGATTTAGTGTAGGGAGAAGATGCACTGTCTTGCCTGCAAACAACTTTCAGAAGCCAAAATTTGAGAATATATTCCCAGTGTTGCTAATCTGCAACTTGTTTGGTAAGATTTTACTCTTACGTACTGAAGGCATGCTTCCTGCATCTGTGATCTTTTCAGACCCCAAAATCATGAGGTGGACATATCCATTTCCTACTTGGAGCAGGAACTGTCAATGTAAATTAAGATTCAGCACAAAATTATGCTTACCAGTTCTACATTATGACCCATTGCACAGAGAAAGTAATGAACAAATGTCTGGGGCTTTTATGCAGGCTCTGTGGTTGGGCCATTTTGGAAACTTGCTCAAAGTGAAAGTGTTTGCCCTTGAAGTCTCCGGATATCTTATGCAATTTTTTAATGAGTAGGGATGTTAATTTGGTTATCCTAACTAAACTTCACTGTGTATTCAGCCTGGTAAATTCCTCCCATGGTGCCAATGAAGGATCATTCTTCCTTATGAAATCACCCTGTCAAAGGGTGGCTGAATTTCTACAGGGTGTTGTTCTGTGAGTGCTGTTTATAAGGGCATGGGAATGTCTGCTTTTTGGAGAGCAGGAAAAGCCTATGCGTTATACCTCTGGGAAGGAAATGGGGAAGGTCCTGACTCCACAGTTTCTCCGTCCCCATCACTCAGCGCCGTGGAGGACCGCTGAGGGACCATCACGGCGGTTATGCTCAGTCATCTGTTGAGGCATTTTTGCTGGTTCAGGAACAGACTCTTGCCTGCAATCCTGTCATGCCCAACACTGTCAGCATCCCCTTGTGAAGGGGGAGTATCACAGTCTGCCTCACCACCAGAGATGACGCATGTACCTGAGCATGCATGTGTGTATGTGCATGCATGCACGCACATGCATGCATGGTGAAGTGGCAGGAGGAGGCAGGAGAGGTAGCATCTGTGTGCAGCAGTACACAGAAAAGACAACATGGCCTCTCAGAAAGCAGCTTTGTAGTGAGGCCAGCAAGAAACAGCGCTCTGGCACTGCGCTCTTCGGCAGATCCTAGATCACCCATCGCTCCTGGAACCTCATAACCCCTCTCCTTCCACCAGGAACAAAGCCCAGGTGGAAACTGTGAGCTGAAATGTATAAAGTTTCCTTTCTTCAAAATGCTTTTATTTTTTTTGGCATAAGGACAAATTGTGCCTCGAGGGCCAGATCTGCAAGTGGATCCATATGGAGAAATCTTTATGTGTTGGGAACATCATTCAAGTCAATGGGACGCTGTGAGGGCACAGAAGCTTGCCAGGTCCAAGCTGCAATTTGAAAAGTGTTTTGTGTTCCTTGAAGGTAAAAGGCATACCATAAACCTAAGCAATAATTCTTTTAATAAGAAAACTATTGTGCTTGTTCTTTTAACAGCACAATGTGAGGGAAGACCAAAACCTACATAACTGCCCTTTTTTCTCTGCAACAGAAAATATTTATTTTTCTCCAACAGGTGGAAAGAATTTTATCCTGTAGTTTGAGCTACAGGGGAAAATATAATCCAGTGGATCATGTATTCATATCACAAGTCTCAGAAAAACTACAAGTCCTAAGAGATCGAGCCTAATTGTATAATAAAACTGAAGGCGTTGCAAGCGGTGTAATCCGTGCTGTGTCTGTTCAGGGGACATGATGACAAATTCTTAAAAAAAAAAACCTCAAGCCCTATAAATTGTTACGGAGTGAACTTGAAAGTACATTTAGGGAGATCTGGTTATGGCTTTTGAGAGCAGTGTGGGACCATAAAGATAGTATTGTGTATATCACCTTTGCGTTTCATACATGCTGTTGTTGGCGGCAACATGACCTAATGAAACGAGCATAAATCTGGGAATCAGAAACTTCTGTGATTTTATTCTCTATTCTATTTATTTTCTATATTGCCTTGAGTAAGTGAGTTAACCTATCTGATGGGGGTCTTATTTGTAGTTGCCTGTTAGACAGGGTAAAGGGTTTGCAGGTCAGCTGCATAAAGCTTGAAGGTTCAGGTTGAAGGCAGAAGGCACTCCTCATCTTTAAAAAACTAGCAGCAAGGCCAGACTAGCAGTCTTCACTGCAGGGGCCAAGGCAATTTCCTGGGCCTGCCATACAGACAGCATAATCATGTGCAAGTTAGATCCCTCTTGGCTTTCCTACACAAAACTGTAAGACGAACCTATACATCACCTAATTTGGGTCCTTCTGTCATGACTGCGATATAAGAGAGGGAATCTTGGCTTGCCTTCTCATTCAGGCATCAGAGGGACCATCTCTCTAGTGAAAGCATAAAAAGGTTACCACTAATCCAGTAAAGGTTAGGTGTCATTTTGTTAGATGCCTATCTCCATAAGAAGTTGAGGCTTTGGAAATCCACATTTCCCTGCAAAATATCTGCTCCCATTAAACATGAGCAGCAAAACATGTACTGTTTGTTGACTTCAGTGAAAACAGGACTGGGCCTCAGAGAGTTACCTAGCTTTCTTCACACACATTATAGGATCATCCCTTGCTGGAACAGAGAGGCACCAGATGGGTGGTAGTGGTTTGGAGGGAATGCGTACCCTGCAGTCAGTTTTTTTCTGTTGCCTGCTCTTGACCTTTCAAGAAGTATGTTAAAATGACTACAGTCCAAAAAGGCATATTGTATATAAAATGAATGACAGCTCCTAGCGCCACCAAGAAAATCAAACCCTTTGTTTATTTAAGTTTTTTAAAAATACATCTGGGAGTAGAAGTCACAGAGTTATAAATGAGCTCCCCGACCACCACCAAAAATAATAATTATAATAAAAATAATGGTACCATATCCCCTGATAAACCAGTGCCAGAAAAGCTCTTGGGGATCAAGTTTTTGTCAGTCCCCAGCTTTTACCAATTTAAATTCTTGGCAGCATATTAAAAAAAATGTAGAAGGTATTTGAGACTGCAATCCCTCAGGTACTAAATCTAGTGTTTCCTGGCACTAGATGAATGTTGCTGGAGTTAAAACCTAGCACCATAGCACCAGATCTCCATAGCTGTTCATATTTATACTTAACAGACAAATATGTCATGCTTTCAATATCCCTTTACACGGCCAATTTTTTCCTCACATTTTTTTTCTCTGATAAAAACAAAGGTGAGAAAGTTCCAAGCAGTGGCTGACATCTGCTTATTTTTGTTTGTTTTTCAAACCTTCAACACACACTTTTTCCATCCTCAAACTCTTGCTTTATACTGCTTTCTAATTATCCAGTTGGTAGCAAACAAGGTGGAAGTGTACATTACCTGCCGGGTACACACATGCGCCCTGCAAACCACTGCAAGTTTTCCACTCAGCACAGGGGGAAACAGGAGGTTGTTCAGGTTCTGGCCCCAAATCTTCAGGCCAGTCCATGCTGGCTTTTGCCATGGTATGGACTAAGGCTGTCTTGCAGCTGAGCGAGCCAACTCTGCTCCTCCTAGGACCAGGTGTCAAGTGGAGTTTGCTGTCCAGCCACACCTTTCCCCCTCTGCCATTCTCCATCACCCAAGACTAGGGATTTTTAATCTAAGCTCAGGGGAATTCCCCACACTGAAGCCTTCCTAGCTCAGGAGTGACCAAGGTTTTCTATTCCCTATGCTCCACAGGGTCAGCAAGAGGGTATAGTCATGCCTGAAGATGACTTTGAAGACTGAATGGGCAGCCTGACCTTGCACCATGGAAATAGACCCTAGTATCACAGCCGACTTCAGGGCAGGTCCATAGTGCCTCCACTAAACACTGTCTTTGTTCTTTTTTTTTTTTTTCCAAGCTTGGGTTTTTACCTTAGTGTAATAAGCATCTGCCATAGACAGTCTTTCAAACCAGCTGATCAGATCACACTATTCTTTCTTTTTACATCACTTTACACAAGCCACCTTTCTTAATTGCTGTTTTTCCCATACATTCCTGAATCTTCAAGGACATAAAGACAAAATGGCTCCTAGTGTAAATGCAGCCCCTTTAGCAAGCAAAGAATTCAGTTCCCAATATTCAGCCACTGCTTTAACCTTCTGACCCTTCCTCTTAAAATGGAACCACCACAACCTGACACAAAAATGGACATAAAATGCCAGGCCATTGGCTAGACCAACTATTCCACAAATTCATGCTGTACTTGCAAAAGTAGTAATTCAGCTGCATCGACTTTGCTATCAAAAAATAATTAAATCAACAAGCAGGGGGAGAAGATAAAACATCTGAAGTCACTTCTACATTAAAGGCACCAAATTCTGTTCTTGTTTCCACTCATGTATCCTCATCCCTTTTTTAAAATCCATGGAGTTACCCAGAATATAAATCAAGACAGAGGGTGACCCAGATACTAGCTTAGCTCCCTTCTGTAAAAAACAGCTCTCCATGCTGCTTGCAGTCCCAATACTGGGTAAGTGTCTTGATCTGCTGAATCTTCCAAAGGGGAGAAAAAGAGAAATACAAGTTTCTGAAGGATTATGTCTTTTGTCCCCAAAAGATATTTATCTCCAGAAGTGTACTTTTGAAGCCACACAGGGGTTATCTTCCTGGCTCTGAAAACACTGTTGGGCCCTTTGCAATCTGTTCTGTTCCAGCCCTTTTTCCCCCTACCCTTGTGGCGCAAAAAAGAGGGAGAAGAGGCATATGTGAATCCAACCTGGGAGGGCAGAAGGAGGGGAGAAAGGTTGGTTAAGAGTAGGTGGCTACATATTTTCTGTATGATATTCAGCTTCTTATTGATTTCACCCATTTGGTGGACTGAACATGAACCTAATAATCAGATCCCACCTAAGCTTGTGCTTCCCCGGTAACTGACTCTCGCATATTGATTAAGATGTTGATGTGTCCCAGTATTTCTCAGTGGTAATGCAGCTGAGAATGGGCCTTCCCTCCCTGCATTCTCAGCACTCTCTGTACTGCTGTCACCACACTCCCTTTAATGGATAAAGCTGTCATCCTAAAGCTAGAATGTCTTGCAGGCACAAAGACGAAATTAACTGTTCAATAATTTATGGGATATGGAAAAAACTTTACCCAACAACTTCAATTGATTGCTGTAAGTGTTTTGACTGCACTTGCCTGCTTTGCATAAAGTCGGCTACTTTGGAGAGCCTGATTTCCATTTACAGTAGCTTCTTGGCCCTCTCTGCAATACAAGATTTTGAAGAACTTTGGCTTGCTTAAAGGGATTTTCCTGTATTGTGCAGCCCTGACATTTTGACACTTCCCCATAGGTTCGTAAGAAATCCAAGATCTTCAGTGAAATAAGACTGGTGAGCTCAGTAAGCAGAGGAGAATAAAACTCAAGTCATTTTGATTATTTTGAGGCTGTCCAGCTTCCCACCTCAGATACCACAAAAATAGGCAACCAGTGGACTATACCATCTGTGGGCTTGATAAGGGACAGGGAAATGCTTGATTGTTTCAGTCCCAGTTCAAGCCTAAATAGTTGCCGAAATATCTTACCATTTCACAACCCCTGAAATAAGCTAGTGGACACAGTCCAGCTCCTGGAGATATGAGTTCATATCACAAAAGCAGACCACCACTGTTTCAGCAAGAAGGTCCATGTGTCAAATTATGCCTCTTCTCAGAAGGCTGGGCGTTGTCATATTGCTGGAGAAGTTGGCAAGGTTGCTGTATCTTGTATTAATCAGTTGCAACAAGAACTTTACTCTCTAGGGTTTCCAGTCTGGCACTTTGCATTATTGCCAGAGTCTTCAAAAACAAAGCACTCTCCCCCATCTGGCTGCCTGCTAGTACAACATTAATTTTTTTTTTTTTGTAATTGACATCTTCTCTTATTACATTTTCTTTTTGTTAGTGAATTTGGTGATCATGAAATTTGAGACGTATTATGGTTGGTTAAGCCAGGCAAAACAGAAAAAAGATGGTGCAGGTCCTTCTGAGACAATGTTGCTAATACATTTCCATTCTGTCTTGCAATATTTCCTTCTGTGATCACACTGACATATGGTGTTTCCATGGTACATTATGAATTCACCATTAGGAAAATATATATTTTTTTTGAGTGAAAATCTTAAAGGATCTTTTATGAAACATGATAGCCAGTCCAAAGGACTCATTCCATTACTACCATGAGAATGGAGGCCAAGTCTGCCATCTTTTAAAGGCAGCAGTGATTACATGGTGTCGGAGAACGATGACCAAATACTTACCCACATTAGCTCAACTTTGGGCTATCCTAGTGCTGTCAAATCCCACTGTTTCAAGCCTTGGTGACTCAAAAGATCTTACTTAACTAAGGTGTAATGACCAAAGTGCAATTTTTCAGTGAAACTTCAGGATCAGCTAGGTTGTGCTTAGCATGACTTGTTAATGTGCTTAATGACTTTGCATGGTGTTGTGTCTGCAGCATTAATTTCTGCTGGATAAGATTAGACATTAGCATATCAAAGCCTTGCACTTCAAATGGGTATTGGACCTCAAGCAGTAGAAAATATCTTTAAGATGCTGCAAGTTCTTGATTTGCTGCTCTCACAACCGGCCAGAGTCCATAATGAAGTGACACCTCTGAAGACCTAAGAAGCTATAAGAAAACGATAGTTTTATTAGCCAGCATTCACAGGGTTAACATGTAGTTATCTAGGGCCACATCTAGAGGAAAAGCGTACATGGTACATGCAACGTGAAGAGGAAATCAAAACAGAATGAAGCAAATAATGAAACTGTAGCCAGTCATGTTTATTTGCTTTTCTCGTTTCAGGGTGTTAATCCTGGGTTACTGAGAACATTCCCAGAATGTTTCCCAGATGGAGACGCAAATGCACCAGCATTTCCTGCCTCTATGTACTATATTTCCATTTGCTCCCCTTCGAGAAGCTCTTTCTAAACAGTCTCTCCAAGTGGGAGGATGTGTTGATTTCCAGTTTATTGTAGTGCGCAGTAGTTTAGCACCAGCCGTTGGAATTTTCAGTAGTCTCTGCTGTTTGCTGCAGAGCCTGTTCAAAGTCCAGGCCTCTGGAAGGATCCCCAGGAGGACTGCAGCTGGGCCTGCTTGGATATCAAAGTCCAAATTAAAAATTTATGCCAGTGTTTGAAAAATATCTGACCAAAATCTTGGTATGGATTAAATCTCCCTTGCCATGCAAGCATTTCCAATTGGGGTTTGAGGATTTATTTTTAAAGCAAAGAAAGGACCAAATAGCTGTATAAGCTGATTCAGGTCAGATATTTGTTAGCTAAATTACCACTGGTAGAGAGACCTCCAGACCTCCCAGAAAGACTGAAACAGCTCTGGCTTTTTGCTTTCTCTCTCTCTTCCTTTTCTCTTTCTTTACTTCTTCTTCTTTATTTCTTTCTTTTCTTCTTTCTTTCTTTTGCTCTTCCTTCTTCCATCCTTCCTTTTACCCCTTCTCTCCCTCCCTCCCTTCCTTCCATCCTTTTTTCACTCTCTCTCGCTCTTTTTCTCTCTCTCTCCCTCTCTTGCTCTCCTTATTTTCTCTTCCTTTCTTTCTCTCTTCCTTTCTTTCTTTCTGTTTTCCATTCCTTCCTTCCTTCCATCTGTCCATCCTTCATTTGTTCATTCATTCCTCCCTCCTCCTTTCTTTCTTTCCTCCTTTTCTTTCCTCCCTCCCTCTTTCTTTTCTTCCTTTACCTCCTTTGCCTTGTCTTGCCTTGCCTTCCCTTGCCCTTTCTTTCTCTCTCTCATTCTCTCTCCATATAGTTCTCTACTTCTCTTTTCCTTCCTTGTTTGCTTCCTTCCTTCCCTCCCTCTCACCCTCTCTCCATTTTGTGTTTTGACTCAGAACCTGCAACATATTAATTGTCCAAAAATTAGTGTGAAAGGAGCCCATTCCACTGAAGCTGATAACGGGGGAAAGCCAACTCTTGTACCCCTAGTGGTAAAATACAGTTAGGCATCCACAGTGCAGCTGTAATAATCAGAGTGGCATACATTGCCAGAGTAACTTCTGGGATCTGCACTTTATAGTGCATATGGAAAGCAGACATGGGCTGGGTCAGCCGCCCTTTGAAATGACTCCTGTGTGCACGGCCACGAGGTGAGCCTGAGCCAACAAGCCACCTGAGGAGCCTAACGTGGCCATGCTTTTAGCCGGTGGATATACTTGCTCACATCTTCTTACTGTGTAGAGCTACCAACATGACTGATGATTGTGGAAAATAGTTATTAATTTTTGGTAAGAGACTACAGGTTACAGAGGGACACTCATGCCTCTGTCAGAGCTTACTCTGATTCTTTCCTGCAAGAAGCAGAGCTCACTGTAATACAACATATTATCATGTCAGAATATATTATCTTTATAGGGCTGCAAGTAGAGAATCGAATGTCTGTTACCCCAGTTGGATCTATCCCTGGTGTTCACAGAGCTCGCAACATTTCATGTGGCAGTAGTGGATCAACAGAGTTAGCCTGGTTTGCTTCCCCTCTTAAGAAGAAACCCCTGGAGTTTATGAAAAGTAACCAATCCTTCACACATTCTCAAGATCAGCATTCCCCAGGCTTGGTCTTGCTCCATAAAAGTTTTGTACTCTCTGTGCGAACAGCCGCTCCTTTTGTTTGTTCTGAACTTACCTCCTACTATTTGCCACTCCCTAGTTCTTATAGCAAAAAAGACAGTGAACAATTGATTGCTATCCACGTTCTCTGTGTCACCCATGATTTTACAGATAAGAGAAGGAAGGGAATCAAGCCTGCCTGGGGAACTCTATTTGCTAGCCTTGTGCAGGGCTCACACAACACAAGCAAATATATCTGCCATGAAGATATGTCTGGAAGAGTCTAGCACACCCCTCCGTCTCCTATCTGCCAGCAGAGCAGAGCACAGCATCGAGCCGAAGAAGGTCATAGCCCCTTCAGCGACCTTCTCACTAAACCTACAGAAATTTTGCTGCTTCCCTGGCCAGGCCTGGCCAGCTCCACTGCTCTTTGGGTGCGTGTGGGCAACAGAGAGGATCCCCCTGCTCACTGGGTATCTGCAGGGCTTTCTAGCTGCTGGTCAGAGAGTCTTGGGTTGTTTCATGCAGGGCAATCACCGCAAAAAGTCCTCAGGGCCCAGTTTGAAGGCCTTCAGCAGAAACATGAAAAGGCAGAGTGCTGGTGGCACCATCACAAGTCATTACCAGGGGTGGCCAGAGAGCAGGAGCACTACCATCCACTCCCTTCTGTGACTATCTGCTCTTGCCAGGCACCCCTGCACTATCTCCAGCTACCCCCCGAAATGACGCCTTGGTGGGCCCCACCAAACAAAAACATCCAGGCAGCTCATTGCACAGCTCCGTGAATGTCCGTCAGTGACTGCACAGGAGGTCAGAGCTCTCCAGGAGTGCCCCAACACCGGGGGACGACCTACCCGTCAGTAGGGGCAGCAGGTGAGGTGAGCAAATGAGGCGGTGGACCTGCACCCCAGTTAGAATTACAGGGTTTTCTGTCAGCGTCGGAGCTTCCGATCTTTTTTTTTTCTTTCTTTCTTTCTTCTTTTTTTTTTGTGTAAGGCAGGATGCACTGTCTGTCTCCTCTTCTAGACGGTTACAATGAGCACTCTAACAAGCACATGGGCAGAAACCCAGCACCCAGACTAGCAGCCCAAATTTGCATGGCAGAGAGGGTTTATGGCCTCATTTTTGTTTACTCTACTTTCGCAGACATACGATGATGCTGCAGGGAAATTCTCTTTGTTTCTCACATGCCTCTGGGGGCCAGACCAGAACAAAGCCTGTGTTTATGTTCACTGTCGCTCTCTGAGTAATCTGCCCCAGGCCACAGCCCAAGAAGGGCCTCTGGGCGCATTACGTCTCCGTGGACTGAGAGGCTTTCCAGCTGGCCCACGTAGACAGGGGTGGTCTGTCTCTCGGCGTCCTGTGACAGTCTATGCCTAGTTTCAGCAGGCCCCCGTAAACAAGAGCTGGGGGTGGGAAGTCGTGCCCCCGCTCCGCCGTGGGCCTGTGCCGAACTGAAGATGGCCCAATAAACAAGGGGTGGGGGCTTTCCTTGTGCATTGCGACTGCACTTTGACTTATTTGAGCCAGCTCCCAGTAAGAAGGGATGGGCTGCATTTAAATATTTTCTCTCGGTTTTTGGTCTCCCAATAGGGCAGGCAGCCTCTGGAGAGCTGTTTAGTGTGGGCTGGCTTTCAGGGCTTACTGCTGGCTAGCAGCCTGGCTCTGTGAAGCCAATTCAGCTTGCTTGCACTTGACAATGGGAAGAGGTTTCTGCACATGACAATAATAAAGTATTTTTGAACTTCATAATATGTATCTCCTTTCTGGACTGCAGACTCTTGGGGAAGGTCTTTAATTCTATCGTTGCTCTCCTTTCCCCTTCCAGCCTTTCAACACAGAGCTCAGGGGGGCCCGTACCCTGTTCCTGTCCTACTCCTTTAATAAGTTGTTAGTTTCTATACGGAAAGTCTGACACAACTGGTATATAAAGAATATATATTGGTATATAAGAACATAGGGTAAGGCAGAAAAACTGTTCCTGGAGATAAGGAGAAGGGAGGGAGGGAGGACTGGCTGCTTGACACAACCATTAACACCCTGTATTTGGGTGCACTACAATGGGGAGAGGTTGGCCACTCTACCTGGAGCAACTGCTGCTGCAGTAACCACTATTCTGAAGAGAGAAAGGGGACATCCAGTCCTTCACCCCACCACAGCCTAATGATAAGAAATTCATAAAGAAACAATTTTATTTTTTTCCAAATGGGGAGTGGAGGTGTTTTTGATGCGGGGTTGGGGGCAGGAATTGGGGCTGGGCAGCTGGCCTGGAGGAGAGGGAAGAGCCTGCAGGCCCGAACAAGAGGTAAGCATGTGCATAAAGTCCGTGTTACCAGCCTGCTGTTAGCATTGCCATGGGTGACATCGTTGGACCTCTGGGTGGGGAGTCAGCATCACTTGCACAGGAGTGGATGTGTGGCTCAGCAGCAGGACCCAGGATGGTGGCTGCAGACACAGCCAGCATGGCTGGTGTGTGTTTCTGCAAGCCAGCTTGTCCCTATGTTACAGTAACTGCCCTTTACGGTCAGAAAGACTGCTAAGGCCAATGGTGGAGATTGGGTAGCAACGTGGGTCTCACCAGTGTCCCCAGCACTCTTGATGAACCTGGAGGTAAAGACAGCCACATAACTTCTTTTCTGACTTTTCTCTGCACTTCCACTGATATTTCAGTCTTTCTTGCTGTCACTTTTTGCCCAACCGTAGTGAGAAACCAGTTTTTGATACTCCCCTTGCTGCCTCAGGCAATATACCATTAGTTCTGCTGCATTGTTGTGGAAGTGAATTGCCCTTCTTCATCTTTCTGCAGTCTGCAGCAGATGGGTCACAAGCTGAGTCTTTTCAAGTACGGGTCCCAACTGAATGGCAGTGGATGGGAAGGGAGAACAAATTCTTTCCCAGCTGCCCAAATATCTTAAAAGAGATATGTAGTTAAAAGCCAGCTGGCTAAAGCTGGACACAGACAGGAATAAGCTCATGATGAAAAAGTAGAATATTGGCTAGTGAAATAGTTTATGGTAACTAATATGTGAAAAGAACTTCAAATTTTGTTGCAAAGAAGTGCTGCCCTTGTTGGGTTTCTTAAAGACAGCTCTGCTCACCGTTAAGCATGTCCCAGTGATCTAGGATGAAGAAGGCTTTTGATCCTAAGATTTGTGGTATCTCCTAAGCTATTAATGAGTTCTTGTGAGCTCCTAGGATTGTAAACATTCATAATTTTGCCTTCTTTTTCTTTAAAAAAAATAGAAGATAAGTCATCCTCCACTTAAGAAGTCAAAGGAAGCCTGTCTTTTTTCCTACTCAACTGTCTCCGTTTTGCATGGAAGCCAGATTGGGTTGCATCAGTGGTCAAAGGTACTGAGTTAAGCAATTGGCCAGAAATATGCTAGGACTTCCCTGCGTTGCAGCCTTCACAGACTTCCCACCTCATCCTCTTCAGCACTGTCTGGCCCCTGAAGGGAGGTGACTACAGCCCAGGAATGGACTTGGGAAAGAGGCTGAGGTAATCCTTCCCCAAATGTCCTGGCTTCTTGTCACTACAGTAGTGTGCAAAAGTGTCCAGTCATCTCAGTTTCTCAGGTTTCTTTAGTCAGCTCTTCTGGGAAACAGCAGATATTGCTCCTAACCAGAAGTACACCCATCTGTTCTTGTGAGAAAGGACACAGATATTTCTCGGTGTGTAGTCTCTGTTTGGACGATAGAGAGCAGACAGTGAGAATTACGCTAGGCAGCCCACCACAGTTCTCTGCATGAGGGCAGGTTGTGCAGCAAGGATAATTTTGGCAAATGCAGAGGTAGAACAAGAGGTTGTACCTCTTCTTTCCCCCTTGCCTCCTCACAGCCGGCTGCTCTCCACCCACGCAGCAGCTGCAGCCTCTCCCCCTTGGTGGGAACAACAGCAGCCCTCTCCTGTGTGGCAGCGAGGCACGCAAGAGCCGCTTGAGCAGCTATTCCTCGTCACCCCTGCCTAAATGGGCTATTCTCTACTGGGTTGGATGGAAGCATCTGGCAGTTCAGACTTGGTCTGACTGGCTGCTCCATACTGGGAAAACTAAAGGGACATTGGAAATAAAGGGGGTCAATACCTTGCTAGCTGCACACATCGCAGGAAGCACCAGAACTCAGTGAAAATTATTGTCTTTTGCAGTTGTCCTACACCAGACAATCAATCATCTCTGTTACCGTTCACGTAGAGACTCTGCAAACGTATGTAACCAGAGGTTCAACGACCTGACTGGCTTGGCAGATACGTGCACGCTCTGGCCTGTGAGCTCATCTCACAAATATGACTGCAGTGGTATAGCACAGGCCAGCTCCTGATCTCATTTATACCCTTGCCAATGCAAAGTAACTCCACTGACACCAGAATGCAAGCCTAAAACTGGTCAGACGTGGCCCAGCCTGAAGTTTCATTGATGCCCAGTGTGAGGAAGAGTTGTACTGGAACTGTGTTTCCTGCAGTGGACAGACTGTAACGAATTAGAACCACTGTGAGCACAAGCATAGACCCCCATCTGGCCCGCTTTGAAATCTGGGATAAATTTTGTAAATTTCTAACAGCTCCTTTCCCTGTGGCTGTGCTCTTTTTCTTTTTCTTTAATTCCACAAATACCCACACTAAGGTTTTGCCAGGTCTGATAGCAGGTGGGATGATCTTTCCAACATTTACATGTGAGGCTTCTGATCTGCAGAAGGAGGACACAGGGGACAGAGTCAGCAGCAATGTGTCAGATGGTGTTAGACCTCTTCCAATGCCAGACAAAGTCTCTGCTGATGCACCATGCACAAAGGTGCCCAGCACTTAGACTTTCTTTTAGCTCATCAGTGTGTTAACTGTGCCAGCTTGGACCCAACCCCCTTAGCAAAGTGGGGCAAAGTGGCTTAAGATATTGATGTATTACCCAACTGTATTATACAGTCTTCTGATCTGACACCTTCAGTATGGACTGAGAAGACCAGCACAGGAGCTGTCTGTGTTTGGAGACAAGATAGCTGTAGAGAAGAGCAAAAGGAGAGTGAAAGGAACGGGAGGAGGGTAGGGAAGAGTTTAAGAGCAGGCCAAAGAGGAGGAATAAGATGACTCCACAGGGTCAGACAGAACCTGATAAACTTTGACTAAAGCCTCAACACACTTTGAGGTGTTTTCTAAACCTTCTAACCTTGTAACATTTTCCCATCACTCGTCCGGAGGTGAAGTGATTTATGAATATACATACTTACACAGTTCGCTGTGAGTGTCTTGATAAGGTAAATATATCACCCAGCAGGAGGCTATACTGTACACTAGTCTCCTTCCTCAGAGAGAAATTCAGCATTGTGGGCCCCAGCTATCCCTTTCTGACATACACAGGGTGTGCAGTTTAGTTCTTCATTAAAAAATGTCCCATCGAGATGTTTAAACACAGATCTCCCTGTAAGGGTGAATACATTGAATTGCCCTCCATCTAATACTTCTCCATTTAATTGGTATAAAGCAGCTTCCCCTTGGCTACTTCCTCCCCTGAAACTACAAAAGTAGCCTCGCTAGAAAGGCATCGGTAAATATTTTGCACTGCACACCGTGGATTAGGAGCACAGCTCCCATTAACCAGGACTGGAATCACGCGGCTGGTTTTCCCCTCACGCTGTGTGAGAAACGTACCCCGCAGACGCGAAGACTGGGCTCCCAAGTGCCACCTTAGCAAGGAGGTGTGGAGCACTTTCATTTAATACTGCATGTATTTCCATTAGCAGATTCAATTGCTCTCCATCCACAGTTTTAAGACTCCCCGTTTGTCTCTATTACAGCTCTGTTTCCGAACGCCTGCCAATCCTCCCTAGCCTGTCCATCTGAGCCGGCACAGTTCTGATGATATAACACCACGGCATCTTGCCTTTCATTTGGCTAAAACTCTGTGTTCGTAATTACAGATGTGCTGAACACTGGGCACGCTGTTTCTCCTGGGCTTACTGCTGCAGAGAAACCCGTACCTGCCCAGCGCCTTGGCAGCCTGGGGTGGCAGCTGAGGGTGTGCAGTGGAGCAGAGGTCTGGAACCTGCAGAGCACGTGGGGGGAAAAGTGGTCGCCCCTTCGGTTCAAAGCACCATAGCGACTGTCCACACCAGCAGGGCTCCTCTGGAGCAGAAAATTTAAGGATCTGTGTAAATACTAAGCTAAAACCAGAATACATTGGTCCCAGATGTAAAACAGCGCTGTGGTTAATATTCCATACACTGTGGTCTGTTACTGTGCTGGGAAGTGGCGTCCCTGCTACCTGCACAGATATGATGTGTCACTTGACAGAGATCAACGTTCCTCATTTACAGCTGTGTTGCCTGATGCCATCATGCTTCATCTTTACAACATAGCTAATTCTTCCTGTCTGGGGCACTTAAGAAAGAAAATTACCCACTCTGCATAGTCCGTGCTGTACCCTTACATAGACAATGTTATGTCATGGCAGCTAGTAACAAGCTGGAACTTCCATTTATGAAAAATTCTGGAAAAAAATTCTAATTCAGAATTTTAATATTGAGAAAAGTAAAATTTCCTTTTTTTCTGACATAATTCGAAATAGTACATTAGACTTACTGTCAGTGTGAATGTATAAAATGAAACAAAATTAATCAAAGTGAAAGGAAGCACAACAAAAATATTTTTACTTAATCAGCATGATGTGTCAGCATTATCCAGCAGCAACAGTGAGACTGAAATACTTCCTCATGCCTTTTTTTTCCCATTCAAAATTTTTCTGAGCTCAGCCTGTTCTTGGTAAGGGATTTGATTTTTTTATTCAACCACGTTTCTTAACAGAAATTTCCATTAATTGTTTTCACCAGCATGATCCATAACACAGCCACTACGAAGTTCTATATAGGACCAACCTTCGACATGCAAATCTTTGCTTCCTCCTTGCTGATCCTGTCTTTTGTTTTGAGTTCTTTGCTAATAAGTAATGAAAATGTTACAGCCTTACAGCTTGTTTTGTGGTTGCAATTACGTAATCATTATTAATGAAGCAACAATGTCAAAACTGTGTGAAACCAAACTCACATTTAAGCACTTACAATAAACAGATATAAAACAACAGATGTCTCAGTTTTTGTTCTCCAATGATTTCATCCCTTGTTAAAAATAAACGTCTGGTTTAAAAAAGAAAAGGGCTTTTCTCCACTCTTACAAATTAATTGAATCCAGAGCCTGGTGATACAGCTAAGGATTTTTCTTTTTTCTTTTTTTTTCTTCCCAAATTTTGTTTGTAGGGACTCTTTTTTCTTTTTTTTTTCCCCAGTAAGCAATAAATTCACTTCAAAGCAATCCAGAAATTCTAGTAAGTCCATGGTGTAATGGTCACTTGCTCCAGCTAAAGCCTTGGCCCCTGATACCAATCAGAGGGCTAGTCAAAATGCCAGGCTGGCCCCGAGACTGGATCTTCCTTGAAAGCTTTTAGGAGAGAGATGATTTCTGTGCAACATTTTGGTTCATCCAGCTGATACTGGTCAGCTACACCTACTGGTTCGGATTTGGGTCAGAACTTATCAATAGGTGGAGGAAGGTCTCTGGATCCAGGGAACCTCAGAAAGCCTGCATTCAGTTTTATGCAAACTTCAAAAGTCCAGATGCTTATTTGAACCATCCACATCTGTTGAGTCTGCAAAAGTGGGCTGGAAATTTAGCTGGAATAGGCTTTCCTGCAAGATTTCATAGACTTCATAGTTCAACTTGTGGCCAGAAATACCAGAGCTTCTTTTGGTATTTGAGCACTTTTTATTCCAGTGCTAACTAGGAATGTGTAGGTTATATTTAATGAGTGGGTGGGACACCCAGAAATTTATAAACTTCACAAAGATTCAAAGCTAGAGAACAGGCGCTGTGGACAACAAAAATACTCAATAAGAAAAAAAAAGCTCTATTAACAATTTGTGAGACAAAGCAAAAATATGGGAGAAGCTGGATAGTTTTTGATTTCTCAGAAGGATAAAACCTAATCTACTCTTTACCACAAGAAGATCTTTTGTAAATGATTTTTTGGGAAGAAAAGTATGGGCAAACATGCATTTTTATACTTTTATTCAGCTTCCTAGTGAAAGCCAGTGTCCAAATTTAGGATTTGGGCAATAATTTTAAATTCCGCAGTCCCTCTGGCACTGGAACAAGTGCAAAACAACCGTGTCTGTGCACTTTATGGTGAAACTTGCGCAATTTTAAACACACAAAGCCAGGTTCTCGCAAATTGCATTCTGAGAATGTAGCACATTTATGCTTACAGCACTATAAGCAATGACAAGATGTTTTGAACAATCTGTTTTCTCAAATTAGATTAACATCATGGAACAGCACAATCTGCTCGTTGACACCAAAGGGACAAAAAAAAAATCCCAGTGTTTTGTGTCCTCCTCCAGGACATTGCTTTGGCGATAGACGTCGGCGGTCCGTGTCATCATGAAGGATGCGGTGCGCTTTCGGAGCTGCTGCTCCTCCGACGAGGCACCCGGCTGCACGCCGCTCTGCTGACCGTCACGCAGCAGAAGCAGAGGCAGCGGCGCGGGGCCCTTGCCAGCGCTGTGCTCCTCGGTCAGGCCACATGTACTTGCCATCCAGCGTTCAAGGTGATGGGCAAACGACATCGCCTCCTGCCTTCGCCTGCACAGAACACTGGCACGCGACTCGCCCCCAAAAGCTCCACGAGAAGCTCCACCGGCATGAAGGATGTTAATTAATAGCCGGTGCTGCTTTGTTCTGCCTAGCACCGTCGAAACTTTGCCGTAGAAACACAGGCTCTCCCACCACAGCTGAAAGTCACAATAACTTTCCCTTTCTGTGCAGCTGCAGTTACAGTCATGTTAAGTTTGTGCATTGTGTAAGTACCCTCGCATTCACACTTGTGCTGTTAATCCTGGGAACTACCAATTAAACTCATTTCTAAGTTTAGTTATTACATACTTTCCACTGCAGAGTACAATTTTTATCACCTGACTTGGGAATACGAGTCAAAGTTTAAATCCATATTTAATGCCATTACTTGCAAACAGGATTTGTGATTCCCTTTATGTTAGCGTTATCTATCTGAAAGGATTTCATATTTAAAATGAAAGAAAACAATACTCCGGGAAACCCAGAAACCGAGAGTGACCTTTTACCTTAGCCTTCAGTCAACGCGAAAATAGGTAATTGCTTTGTTTTGCTGCTTCTCGAGCATTGTAATTGTACTTCCAGAGCAATTCCTTGAAAGCATGTGTTGTGTTGAGTGGCTGCCCGCAAACAACTTTGAAACGGAGTAACTTTGATCTTTGACTTACAGACTAGGGGGCAAAGGTTAAAATCACAAGCTTTGTTGTCCTGTTGGCAGCAGCTCCTTTTGAAGCTTCCTGCTTTCAGTGAAAGTGAGATACAGTAATGTACTAATACGCAAATCTCAGGGTCTTGGATTGTGTGATTGAAAAAAATTATCACTCCCATTAACTTTTGGTATTTGATCAACCTTCTGTAGATAACGTTAGCAAGAATCTGCCCGTTCTTGTACGTACGTACACATACAAATGAAAATGAAGATTTGTCAAAAGGCGCATTTGCATGCCTAAGTAACGTGCAAGCAGAGAAGTTAGCTGGCTATTTGCAGATTTACACAAGGAAATTTGGGTGTTACACAGATGACTACTTATGCGTGTAAAATGGAAACTCAACATAATAATCCAGGTTAGAAAAATTTGCTCTTAAGAGGCTCTTTTAAATACTTGGATATTGTCATCCTAATGGGCTGTAGGCATTTTATAACAAGTCTATTAAAATGCGCCAAAACATAAAAAGGCTGTTGTAATTGTAATGGGAATCCAGTGCGTGAAGACTTTGCACTGCTATGAACAAACTATACGTATATTGCCTTTTACATTAAAAAAAAACAAAAAAAACCAAGTGTGCTGAAAGAATTTGCTGAAGTCTTATAATACCAGGAATTTTGACTGCCTTGGCAAAGCGGAAACTTCACAGTTACTCAGAACTTAATGTCAGGACATTTGCAGACCCCTGAGCAAAGCCTTTAACAGTGTGCAGTCCTTAAGCTGGTGTCTGATGAAGATCTTGCAGGCGAGTCAGCGGTGTACGGTTCTGTGCTATTAATTGGCAGAATTGTGGTTTATATATAGCTAAAGAGTTAGAGCTGTTTCATGCAAGACAAAATAAATGAGCCAAGCAGCCCCGTCCTGCTCCACCCCACCCCCTGGTCCTAATTATCCTGTCTCTTGCAGCATGTCAGTCCCATTAACTTCAGCTGGTCTCTTTCTGTGTGCAAGCGTTGGGACAATTGCACCCCGATGCAAACGCATGGGTGACATAAGCAGCAGACGAACCTAGCTGGCATGTAAATTGCTGGGGAGAAGTCGTGAGCAGTAAAAGCCTCGTAACAACCCCTAATTTGCTGTACCTCCCTTTCAAACTGACTCCCTCGCGCTCACGTAGTCCCTTCCACACCTTCCTTTCCCTTCAGCGCAGAGCATTGAAAAACACTAAATGCCAAAATAAGGTATGAAATTTACCCCCGTACAGCCATTTTCTAGCAAGCTTAGGCCCCTGTTTACTTCACTGCTGAATTTGGCCTAGAGGCATCCAAGGCAGATATAGCTGTCTTCGCTGGATCTGTCTTTGCTCTGTGTTTTCTAGGATGTATTTTCTCTCCACGATGGCTGAGTGCCTCTCACAGGAACCCCAGGTAGTAGAAAGCCCTTGCTTACACAAAACTCAAATGGAAAAAATCCAAGCTGCCTCCTAAATACTTTAAAATAACACTTTCTAATGCTTCCTACGGGTGATGTTGACACATTTACAATGTTGATTTAAAGGGTAGGGGGAACATAGCTCTTCCTGACACCGCGAATGTGAAGTCGCCGGCCCACCCCTTCGCTGGAGTCACGCTGAAATGGCTGCCAGCACATCCCCAGCGCCAGGCACATAAAACTCAGCAAACAGGCAGGACGTGGCCTCCGTGGCTGCGAGGAAACCTTTGAAGGCTCCCCTGCTCCCTGCCCCTCCAGGCTGGAGCCGCAGTCAGTACCGAGCGCTGATACTGCCGTGCCTCAGATACGAGGCCTCGCGGTTCCTGAACTTTCTGTGAACCGCTTGCGCCCGGGTCTTGTACGCCGGGCTGCGTGCCGAAGGTTTCCTCCGTCCCTTCACCCCTTCCTTCATTCACAGTTCCTGGCTGGAACTAATCTGACTGCAAAGGTTTGTCAGTCTTCAGATGTTCTAATTTCTCAATCACCTGTTCTGACATGATCCTGATTTTCTTCAATATTTCGTCTTCCACCCTTGGGAAATTTATGTCTGTTCCTGGCATTTGTCTCCCATCTTCCTTTGTGAACACAGAGGGGAAAAATTCATTTCATTTCTTTCTCTCTCTCTTTTTTTTTTCCTCAGCAAAGTCTTCTTTTGTCAATAAATTACTCCTGCCATGTCCTAGAGGCCAATTGTCTCTTCCTCTGAACCCTATGTTTCTTATAATCTTAAAGAATGCCTTATTAATCTTTATCCAGGTAGCAAGCTAGTTTCCATTCTTCAGCTTTCCTTTTTCTTGTTCTGTTTTTTCACTTCCATTCTACCCTTCCTACAGTCTACTCTGGATTCAATGCTTTAAATTTTTCACGTGTCCTTTCTTCGCCTTCGATTAGTTTTTCATTTCCTTGTTCTTTATTGGGTGTTGGCAACCTGGTACTGCAGGTGGCATTTCCCTCTTCCCACTCCCTTCCCCGTCCCAAGCTGGAGCTGAACCACAGCCCAGAATGAAGCCAGGAGAGCATTTAGACACCTTTCCAAGATGTGATACTGACCGCTCCTGCTCATTAAAGGTCTTACCATACATTTTGCAAGAATGGGTGCATTAACCCCTGAATCCTGGCCAAATTCCAACTGGAGTGATTACATTCTGCCTGCCCAGACTCCCCTTGTAGTTTCGATGGGATAGATTAATCTTTACGTTGGATCTTGACCTGTGAAATGGCATTGCTACCAGCATGTATCACACTCTACCCCAACGGTGACTGAATGGAGGGATTTTTTCTTTTTTTTTTTTTTGGTTACAGAAGGTTCTTTTCTAATTTTACAGCGAGAACATTTCTGGAAGAAAGGCACTGATTGTCTTCATCGTTCTGTGTTTCCTTCCACTGATTTACAGCCAGAGTTCTTACTTAACTATTGCACATCCTGGTAGGTATTCTACCCGCAGGCAGTTTTTGCTCTTTCCTCTTTCTTTTCTTCCCCCACACACCTCAGCATTGCCTGCATTCTTTCAAAAACTGCTGCTTAATTGAGTGACATTTGCCATTCCTATTTCTTGCCCTTTACATACCAATCCCAGTGACAGACAGGTCAGACTGTTTAGATCCACCACCACATGAGCAGCTTCAGACTGCTTGCAATGGTCTCCAGTAACACGAGTTTTAAAGAGGAGCTACAGTCTTCATAGAGGGCTTTTGAACTTGGAGATTCCTCCCATGACTTCATGCATGGGAAGTGTTTGGGGGAGGTCAGGGAAGAGTGGGAGAAGGAAAACTCAGTGAGTTGTAAAGCTGACGCTGTTGGTCCCTACAGCATAAGTGAAATCGGCAAGCTGTTTCTGCAGAACAGGTGTTGCAGAAAGACTGTGTGAATGACAAGAGCCAGAGAGAAACCATTTCTAAGACCTTTCCTTTAATGAATAAGCAGCAGTTTATTTGGGATCAACTCCCATGACTGGTTTGTGACCTTTACACTCATCTTTATTTTTCTAAAATAAATGGACAAAACTGTTCCTTTTTGAATTCCTATTGTTACTAAGAGCCACATCCTGCCCACACAGCTTCCTTCATGAAATGACTGGAGGGCAACATCTGACTTGCCCCAGAAGAAGAAGAAGTCATTTATCACAGGCACAAGGTCCTTGACTGCTCTTTAACTTTCTTCCACTCTGTAGCCTTTTGATTTCTAAACTGTTTTAAAAGCCCTTCCTTCCTTTCTTACTATTTCCACCTCCATACTATTTTCCAAGGTGTTTTGCAAACCCTGCTGAAGTCCATTATCATGGCCTGGTTTGGGAGAGCATTATCTAAGTTAAACATATGAAAAAGTAAGGCCTTTGTTTGACAGGTATCCATGACCTTTCATTTTTCACCCATTCTTCCTGCCCATCCCCATGGCTTTATATTACCTGTTTTGCTATTTTGTACTTGCTCACTTATATTCTACTTTCTTCCCTTCTGTTGATATGTGGATAAGCCCATTTCCACAGGCATATCTTGGATCGTCCTATCTGCTAGGCTGACCTCTTCGTTATTGCTATTTCTGCTCCTCACTGTATGTAGCTTCTAGACAGCCCTTTTATCCTTTTACCTGTACTCACTCTATTTGCGTTGTTCCCATATGCCTACACTATGGTTCTTCTTTTTGCCAATGACTTCTGAAGGAGTGCTACAGGAAAAAAAAAAACAACAAAAAACCCACCAGCAAGCTGAATGGACCACAGTGGGTTTCAAACCCTTGTATTTCTTTTGCTAAGAAGGATTAGTTACAGAAATGTGAGTCATCAGTAGACCCTGTGATCCTTTAGTTGGCTGGCTGGAGTCTACTTGACCACCTTTACCTTTTGGATGTTCTCAGGCCTCCCTGACAGAGCTGTCTGCTGCTGATGAGCATACACAGCTCAGCAACTTTGAGGAGGAATTTTTCACTGATTTCCAGAGTGAAACACCAGGAGAGTTTTTGGTTTTTTGTTTGTTTGTTTGTTGTTTGTTTTAACTCTTAGATCTTAAAAGAACGCTTTAAAAGTAGCAGAAAAGCACAGTATGGGGTAAGATATGTACCAGACTGGAAGAGGTACTGTTTTGCAGTACCTTAATGTCTGTTTGGAGGCTCTGTTTATACTGTGCATGGTGTGATCAGATGTTTCTCTAATGCATTTACAATTGCTTGGCTTATTTTACATAGCAAAGGATCATGCTATGCTATGTCTCATCAAGTTGTTAGTGAACATGACACTATACTGGAAATTAAATGTGACAGTTAAATGGCAAAAGACAAATAATTATTTTCAAATCAAGAGTATGCTATCAACTTAATTAGCATCTCTCAGCACTTTCAAGGTTTTATTTATAAACATGCTGGGCCAAATACTTTTCTCACTTGCAACCATGCAAACATCTATTGTGTATGTCTGAGTGTTAATTTTCTGCTGTGTTTGCACTTCATTTTTGTAGACAATGTCTGCTATATTCCCTTCCAAAGTGTGATGGCAGAAGATGAAATGTGATTAAGGTGGGGACTGAGAGGGAGCTATATTGAAGGCATCACTGTGAGGTATGTGACTGGAAGCAATGAAAGCAGAAAATGTGGTTGAAAACAAGGCTGAAAGACTCGACCCAGTCTCATGAGTCAAGGGATTTATGAATGAAAAAGTAATATGTCTGAAGGGACTGGTATGAGGAAAGGGACGGCTCCCTGACAGTCTTTCTCACGCATGCAGCATTTATGCCGTGGCAGCAGCTGCTGCTGCTGACCTTGGCTGTGCTCTCCTGGTCGTTTTGAAGAAGGATGAATTCCGGGTCCGTGCCACCACGCTCCCAAGCCCCCTTTTCAAAGGGTCGTGAGCGTTTGGGGGATAAATCTCGCTGGAAAGCAACACGACTTAGGCTCTCAAGTCGTCGGGGCATGCCTGGAAATGCAAAGCTCAAAATCTAGGCCTTCACCTGGCCCTGGTGAGGTTGCCTCTGTGTGTGTGGTAGCGGGCGTTGCTATTTATCTTCATCTAGCAGCAGCTGTGAGTCTTGTCGTGTCTTGCACGCTCCCCTCCTGAAACTTCACATCGCCCTGTGTCTGAGCAAACCAAAGCCTGGGAGACAGGCTGCTACGCTGCTATCCTCTGTCAGGTGGCCAGACCTGTGGGAAAAGGGCACGACAAACCCACAGAAAACCCTAAGGATGGAGCACGGGTATGTGCTTGGTATTGCGAAGCGTAGGTATTTGAACTGACTTAAAAATGTACCAAAAAGGTGTGAAAACTTCTTATGCTCCATAAAAATGTACCATACACTCCCCACCCTACTTCTGTTTAAAAGCACATGAAAAATACAGCCATTCTGGCTGACCTTTCTGAAGGGCTTTGTCGAAACAGGTGACATTTTAAACATGTGGTTAATATAGTATATAATATATTAATAAAGAATTTTGGCTCAAATGTTTTCCTATAGAGGAACTATTAAGAGAGGTAGAGGGAAGGCTTCTGATGAATATAAACCCTGCTACCTGCAGTACATTAAAAGCGCTTCTAAGAAAATGTAAAAATACAGCCTTATATGAGGAAGAACAGTTAAAATGTAAGGCATGTAAAAATACTTGCACAAAGGTTTGATCTCAGCCATTATTTTAGTTCATTAAAGAAAATGAAGTAATTACTTTTTAAACAGAAACATGCACAAGCACATTACCAGTTTGAGTACACATACTATGTGTATTTATAATAGGTTTTCAAGAAGGCAGGTAGGACTTAACTGGGTGTCGTTTCCTTTTAATACACTTCAGGACTATTTTTATGATAGGTTCAAAATTCTCAACAGCTATCTTGTTGTGTGACAGGAGTTTACAGCATTAGTTTCACCAGACAAGGACTGGTAGAGTAAAATTAGTCATGTATGTAAATTATAATCATGCTGAATAGTTGTATGTGCTCATTTAGGCATTTTAACAGTGTGTGATGTTATCCTCTCTGCAGGACTAATAAGCATTAGCCATAATGAGGTCAGTCAGTCAGTCAGGCATTATCATGGGATTTAATTGGGACACTGGTCTCTGCTGAAGTGAAAATTAATAACTTTTGTCAATGTTCTGGCGAAATGTTCTGTCTTATTAAACTATGAGGGTCAATTAGAAAGCATTATGTAATAAAGTCCCCAGCAGCAGAACTCAAATTGAGTTATACCACAGTCATTATTCCAGGGCGATTGCATTTGAAAATGGAAAACCAGAGTGCCATATGGAGGGTTCAGGTTATATTTACAAGCATTGCATGTTAAAGCTTTGGCAAGAAGGAAACAATTAAATGTAATACCGAAATAAATCAAAGCACTGAAAGTGCCATGTTGTGCCAGGCGCTTAATATAGCCAGCATACCCCTAGATGTGACTAGGCAAAATGGCACCTGTTTATAAGCCTTGTTTGGGCTCTGTCAGACAGCTTCCTCCCTCCGGATCGCTTGGATGATTCGAAATCTGGGGCACACCTGGAAGGCTCAGCCTGGCACATTGACTCATATAAATAACAGTTTATTGTATGGCTATTAAGACAAGAGATTGCTTTTATTAAAGTGCAGTTATCATGGTACAACAAATTAAAGAACTTTTAAGGCATGTTTAACAGCCTCTGATGCTCCCTGCTCAGTCATGCTTTACAGTACTCCAAATGGGAGGGATATAAAGTCTTTGCTAGCGCTGGTATCCAAAGGCAATGCCAGGAGCCAGTGATGGTGCAAGGGGATCAAGAGGGAGACAGGCACATTTCTGAGGGGACGGCGGCCAGCCCGGACGCCTGGTTCACAGCAGAGAGGCAGCAGAGCAGAGAAGCAGCGTGGTGCTGAACCGTTCCCCGAGTGCGTCACAGCACACCTCCTCCACTGGTGCCCGAAGGGATGCGTTTTTCAGCTGAAGGTGGGAAAAAAAATTCAACCCTCCCGCTGTAACCTTTGGTCACCATATTGTTTCTACTGGTTGCTGCTCACCATAAGAGCTCGTAGCATCTCACTACAAGGACCTTTTTCTCCAGCATTTACATACCAGACATGCTTGAAAATGGGGCACCTGCAGACTGAAACGGATAAGGGCAGTTCGTGCCCTTCATTAGTGTCTAGAGACGTCACCTAAGTCCATACTGGAGCGTCGTAACGTAGGGGTAACAGGGAGCTGTGTACATCAGCCCTCCTCTGCAGGCAGAGGCAATAGGTAGTCCCAGCAGAAAGCACACAGCCAGGGCAGGGTCTCTGCGGCACACTGCTGTGCTGGGTCCCCAGTGCCCAACTGCCCAGCTGGCGTGGGCCACCCCCGTAGTGCAGCCCCACGTGTCAGCAGATCTCCACAAATCCACCCAGGACCAGGACCCCAACCTCGAGGGCTGGGGGCCTCACATCACCCACCAAACCCAGTGAAGCTGGGCTGTAGGAGATGGACCTCCTGCTTGTGTTTGTGCCACAGGATACCGTAAGTGTCCCAGCAGAGAGACATGATGTTGAAGGGCCATCCCCAATCTGCTTTCTGATGCACCTACTATTCATACATGGGAGGACGATTTTCTAAAACACTAATCTTTTGGCCTAACCCAGCTCTTGTGGAAGTCTGCTGTAAATCTCCCTTTGACTTTTATGGAGCAGTGCAAAAATAGTGGTGGGCAATTCTGGAAGCCCTGGCCCTGAGGGCAAATTCTGATCTCAGCTTCTGCTGGTGTCAGTAAGGGTAAAGTCATCTTTACTGGGAGGATTTTTTTTTCATCTTCAACTTTACAGTCCCACAGGACTTTATCTCATTATTGCTGGCAGTGTGGGGTAGGTTAATTTTTATGGGGGGCTTGAATGAGCTGAACTGAACTTCTGTTTCATTTAAAACTCTTTAATTAGGGCCGAGTATGTGGTTTCCAACTTTGCTGTAAACTGACAAGCAGAATGCATAATCTTCCCCTTGCTCATTCCAGTTTGTCAATGGTGTGGCTTACACTGATTATTTTGGAGCTACTTCTGATTTACACTAGTGTGAAAAGAGATTCGGGCTTGTTAGCAACCTATCCCTCATGGAGTGAGAACATTTTGCAACTTAGCTCGGTGCAGATGAGAATGTCAGTATATTTGATAAGCATTTATGAACAAAGCCTCAGTACTAGCCCCAAGAGGTCTTGTACCGTGGATAAAGGTCATCGGCTCCACAGTTAAGAAGCACCTAGCAAGTTTGGAAACTCTATTTTTTGGTTGCCCAACTTTGTACCTGATTTTTTAGAAGGAGTCAGGCACCTCTTCACCTCTCCTGCCTCTGAAAATCAAAGTTGTTGAAAACACCTCTGTCAGGGCCCCCAGTGTGTCAGGGAACTGCCTTTGTAGAAGGTGTTGCGAGTTCGGAGACTTGCAAAATGTTCCTCTCCGGCAGTACCGGGCCAGCGCTCAGAGCAGGCCGTATGCAGTTCTGTGCCTGAACCACAAGACTGTGCTTTCTCCCCTTTAAATAGCGCAGGAGAGCCTGTCAGCCTTTCGCTCTCTTCAGCCCTGTGTAAGTCACCTTATCTCTTATTTTCCTTCCTGGACAGGAAAAACGTATGCAGAAGGTTGCTGTTTCTGGCAGACGCAGCCGTACATTGTACCTTAGGCTCATACCTCAACATGCACACGCCGACATGTGTGCACACACATTCATGCACACGCACACAAGTACATACATAAACACACACACAAACGCACACATATGTACGTATGCACACGCACAGGCAGAGCACCCCCGGGCGCTGCAGTTCCACTTCACCATTTGAAAGCAATTAGCGTGGTATTATTGCAAGTATTTTCGACATAGGGAATACTTTTAGTAGGACAGCACTGCTAATTATTTTCAAATGGTGAACCTCAATGATTTCAAGGTGTTGCTGCTCAGGCTTCGTGGACGCAGACGCCCTCAGCCTCAGCACAGGTAAGCACACATTCACACACAGAAAAACACACATGCACCTGGGCTCACCCACCCTCTGACGAACCCGCAGACATCTCCCAAGCAGCCTTATTCAACGTTTTCAAGTGCCCCGGGCACCAGAACTTCAGAGCTTCACTCTGTTTTTTTCCCATTGGTTTTTTAGCTTTGCTACAAGACTAACGTCAGGGATTTTTGTTGTTGTTGGAAGAAGTAAGTGGCTGGAAAAGTGCTGATTCTCCCTAGTCTTTTACATCTACAGTGTTTAGGAGACCTTAACACAAAGCAGTGCCAGGTCTAAGTGCTGGGCTGCCCGCTTCAATCTTTGGCAAAATGATAATATTTTGGCAGAAGTGCCCTCTGTTAACAAAGAAAAGTTTGATTAATCAGCAGAAGAGAAGACATGGGGGGAAAGGGAGTAGAAAGAGAGAAAGCGACAGACATAAGATGAAGTCTATTCTAAAAAGTCTAATCAGTTTTAAAACAACTTTAAAAAGGAATAAAAATTCTTAAATCTCTTTGATGATATTCAAAGAGCCTTTTTTAATATATGAGAAGGCACATTCTAAATTCTTAACACTGCTAGTGTCACCAGTCCTTTTTTCCACTAAACCATTTTAATTCCATAATTTAGAAGGCCTTGAAAAGTAGCAGGATCAAACTGCCGCGTAATTGGATATACTGTGCATTTCCAGGGTGAATTTGGGTCCCTGGTAGGCATGGGAGATTTCTCTCTTTCTTTCTTCTAAGATCACATACGGAGTGCTCATTTGAAGGGAGAGATGCTGCAGTGAACTGGGCTTTTTACAAGATGGAAGAGCTAAGTGCGCTGCAGCAAAACACTGGCCATTTGTTTGGCACTGACGGTTTCTTTGTGATTGGAGGGAATGCAATCGACAGGAAAATCGATGTGCGTTTACTAAAGAAAGCCAAGTGATCGGGGAGCAGAGAAGCAGGCAGGGAGAAGTGGCAGCTTGCTGCACTTCCTGCAGAAACAAATGGGTCCAGATATTTTAGATCTTTCTACTTTTCTTGCTCCCCCAACACCCAACACAGACTGTCTTTATGTTTAATTATTAGCTTTGCTGATCTGAGCACTGCAGTAACTAAAGGAAGCTGGGACTTTGGATGTGGTCTGGTTTTGAGACACGAGGGACAGTTGCAAGCCTCTTCTGGTGTCCTACAGGGCTTTTAAAAACAGAAGGCAAGACAAAAAGAGAGAGGGAGAAGAGAAACATCTGAACATCTGCTGGAAAATCCTAACTGGCTTGTTCAGCTGAGTTCAGCAACAGCAACAGCAACAGCGGAGGAGTTGGCAGGTGTCGCCACACTTTAGTTGGAAATCGCTGCAGATGATCTCAAGATATAAATGAGAATAATATGGACAGTCCTGATATCGCCTCCCCTCCTCTAGATTATTCCCCCCTCCCAGGAGACAACAGCTATATTGTATGCTGGGTAGCTGGGGGAGGTAGAGAAAGAGCTGGAGGCAGCAGTGTGCATGCACACACATAGCTGTATGTTTCAAAGATGTCCTACTGTAGTATACTGCTTCCTTTCAGATGGCTTGGGAATGAAGAAACACAGAAATGACGAGTCTTCCCTTCAAGGATGCAAATATTCACCTGTGAAATAGGCTTGTTTAGGAGCAGGGAAATGAGAAAGGAGGGTTAATAATATTGCATCTCTTTTTTTTCCAATATTCATGCAAAGTAAAAACACTAGCTTTGTCTCCAGCAAGGCGTGCGCTCTCTCTCTCTTTCTCACACACATAGAGTCACATGTATAGTATTCACATGTGTGCATATATGTCTCAGGCATGACGTGTCTCTCTCACTACAGTAACACAGGATTTCACATACATATCCTCAAGTTTAAGGAGGACCCCTTAATTTCTCTAGTCTCATTACAGTCTCCCTACACTTACACTATTCCTGGCAGAAACTTTTAAGGCTCATCAGTCAGCAGCCTCAGTCAGGGCTTTTCACCATTTGCTCAGCAATTCACAGTTATGTTGCCTGTGTAGACTTTCCCACTGTACCATCTCTGTTCCACAACCTAGCCGACAGGCTCTGGACAGCAGGACAGCTAGATCCAATAAATCTGAGACCTGTCTAGGTGCTTCATTTATCAAGAGGCCTAATTTACCCAGGCCCTTTAGACTAATTGCAGATTTGCAAAAAATGCTGATAATGTAGAACAGTGCATTGTGAATGTCCCTTGCCATATTTCTGCTAATGTGTTTCATCTGGAGTACATAAAGAGACAGGGATGCTGATTTTAGACACAGCACTTTGGGGCTAATCCAGTTAAATGATTATCCCTAAAAATCTGCAGTGATGTCATTTTCCCTATAGAACTCTGCCAGTTGCCTTGTTTGCTTTATTGTGAGAAATATGTGATCCCAGGCTTTAGAAATTCACCCTATATGCTTGTTCTAATACACTGTAACTCTTATCCCACTCTCCTGGCTACCCATTCCTTCTTGTTTATAAAAGCCATTTTGATTATAGCAAATGCTAGCTTGGGCCACTGGTTTTTATACATACACTAATAAGGAGAAGGTACTCTCCTTTGCATGATATATGCAGATACCCACTATCTTTACCTCAGAACCCAAGGGCTTCCTTCCACTCCCTCTCCTTTCTCCCTTTTCTCCAGAGACAAATATTCCACTATTTTCTGTCACTTTTATTACTAATACTGTACCTATCTTTGCCCTCCCCCTCTTCATTTTGCCCCAAGGTTTCTCTATGCAATTTTTTCCAAGCTCCACATCCTCCTATCCATCACCCATAATGCTAAAATCCTGCTCCACCACATCACAGCAGACCTAGCTTCCATGTCCCACTTCAGACATCTTCTCTCCTCCCTTTGCTCCTGTGAGTCCTTCATGCTTTCCTTCATGCCCTGGAAACCGTCTGTGCTGTACACACAGTACCATGCTGGATAGGGTAAGAAGAACCTGATTTTTCCCCACCACCACTCATGAACTTGCCCTCCAACCCTGGTAATATTCTACCCCTTTTCTGCCCACCAGGCCCGGTGCTCCTTCCCTCTCACTGACCAGTGATGCTCTGCTTGCAGCTCACCCCAGAGCCTCCGAGGGTCCAGAGAGCTCCCTGAGGCAAGGGCCAGCTGACCCTCTATGTAAAGCACTAGCATCTAGAAATAATGGCTCTGATATTCATTATTATTGTTATTAATAACAATAAAGGTTGTGATAAAACCACTGCCACCACCGCACAAGTCTCACTGTCTCCTGGGGGCAGCTATGATGCAGTCCCAAGTGTGTTTCACTGCTCTACTGACATGTCAATGGCTGACTTTTTCAATGAGGATTTAGGGGAGAGTTTAGGATCTGGAATAGATAAAACATCAGAAAATCCTTATTTTGCAGTAAGTGGCTGCATACAGGTCTGTGATTAAGGCAGCCTGAGGTATTTGGCACTATAAATATTATGGAGCTTTGAGAGACACATGTTTATTTGTTCATTTAGCACCAGCTCCTGCAGTGTGTAATCAATGAAACCTTACACGTAGAGACAGAGGAGAGCAACAGGGATGTCTTCTCAGGTATCCCAGCAATGCTGCATGTGGCTTATCAGTGTTCAGCAAGCAGATGGCAACCAAATCCCACTGTGTGGTACTAACAAGAAGCCCACTCTAAAGGTTTCCTCTTGTTCTTTCAGATGCCCCTCAAGCATAACCCCAGAGTCCAGAGAAATCAGGTTAGGATGAGATAAATCCTGTCCAAACAAAGCAGGTGGATTTGTGGAGAGCAAAACACAGTGTGACCTTGTAGGCCTAATACTGTAACAGGCCCTGAGCCCTCTGGAGGGAAGCTTCTCTCCTGGGGAAGTCGCTAACGTTTGGAGATTGCCAGCTGAGGATGCACAGGGCTGTCTGGGAAGGCCCTGGGTACCTCGTGGATCTGCCTCTTACCTCACCTCATCTATTGCTTTAAAGTATCCTTAAACATCGTTATGCTAACATGCTGCAGAAAGGAATAATCCAGCAGCACTGTTAACCAGCATCAGTGAAAGAAACAAAGTTAGAGGCACTATTAACGGTGCTGGTATTAAAAAAATAAATCATCTGTTTTCTTCCTAGCCAAACGTACTTCTCTGCCAAGCCCTGCAGTCAGCAGGTTGGTGCAACACGACACGTCCTGTGCAGCGTGGCTCTGGGACGGGTGTCAGTGCACACGAGCACAGGGAGCACCTCACGTTTCTCACTACTGCTGCAGGGGCAAGGGGGGGTTACACGGCTGATTTCTTTTGCCCCTCTCCAAAAGCAGTGTCCTTATGGCTATATTATTGGGATAATCTCCACTTCTAGACTCTTGCAGGCAACTTCTAGACTGTCGAGAAGCATTCAAGGGGAAGGTGGAAACTAATGAAAGTCTGGCTGACATTTTGAATGCACGCAGGCATATATCAAGACTATCCCATAGGCATATGTCACAGGGAGAGAGTAGTTTTTCCAAATTAAAGATGGCATTAACCTTCTATCCTATCTTGCTCCCCTTACTATTCCCTAACTCTGTAAATATTTCAGATGTCTTTTGCCCCACTCCCCCACCACCCAGCCCTGTTAAAAATGGCAAAATGATGAAAAACCTAAATCTGATCCAGGTCCTTCTTTGTCTCCAAGGTAATTAAGTCTCATTCCCTATCTGTGCTTACAGTCAAACGTGTCTCGTTGTTACAAGTTTACCTCAAGTTTTTCTTCTGACCTCCCAGAATGCACTGACACCCAAATAATCCTGATACGGGCCTCTCAGGGGACCCCTGGGTCAGTCAGGGTTTGCTCCACATTTCAGGATGATTCTATGCACAAATACATTGCAGGCAGAGACCAATAAATAACTGGGGCTCACTCTTTTAGGGAGAAGTTGGCACTTCTACCCTTGAGGAAAAAGCACTGTTTTGTGGATGGTGTAAAACCACACTGGTACCTGGGAAATGTTCACTACAGTTTCTCGTCACCCATTTGCGGGTGTCTGTGGAAATGCCACACCAAATGGAAAGTAGTTATATGGGAACTAGGATGGTAGTTCTATACAGAAACATTTGGTCAAGCGATGAGGCAAACCACTGAGTAACTGAACAAGAGTTTTGGTAATAAATGATATAGTAGCTGTCATGGAAAGTCAATAGGAATTTCATATCATAGCTCTCAACAGCAGCACATACCTATTCTTAAGTCCATATCTGGCAAATACTTTTATCTTTAACCTAACAAGAGGAGGAAATTCACCCTGTGCAGAGATTTTGACACATTATGCAGCCTTATCTAAACTTTCCTAATCAGGAAGCCAGGTCCTGGAACAGTGTCACGTAAGGCCAAGTCAAGCAGCTTTAAGACAAGTTTTTGACCCACACTCTCTAAGGAGTAACTGTCACTTACTAAAGCAGAACAATGGCTCTCCTAAGAACAAAGAAATGAGATTATTTTTGTGCTCACAAAAACATCACTAAACCAAACACTCTTGAGCTGTGCATTATAATGGTACTACTTGACAGGGAAAAGAATTTTTATACTGAGATAGTAAATTGCTGAAAAAATAAATGATGATTTGAAGCTTTGGAAGTAGTCTTTCTACAAACCTTTTAGGCTGTTTGTTAGTGGAAGAAAATCACAGCAGCAAGGAGACTTTTTTTCCCTGTATTGATTTTTGTTACATTTCTGGTGACTTACTGAGAAGATAGCCAGAAGCAATTTATAAGTACAGTAACACTGGCAGACTCCAGAGCACTGGTACTGAAGTGCCATAGGTTGTACAGGATGCAAGGATAATTCAGTGCAATTGTTTAACCTTATCCTATGCGGGTGAAAATCAGTGTAAGACTTTTAATTTCAGTGGTGTTATGGTAACTTACGCAGACTGAGTATCTGGCCCAAAGTGCTTTCAGCAGTAGACTTCATTCTACTTTATCCAACGTTCAAGTAAAAAAGTCAAATAATGAAATTATTATTGTCATTTTACAGCATTTTAATAAGATTTTACTTGGTTCAAACAGTCATTTCTTCTTCCTACCTATTTGTACTCTTGGAAGAAGATTGCTCCAGAACCTTAAAATATCATTTCTCTGTCAGAAACACTCAATCTATTACCTTTCACATGCCATAGTGTTAACTGGAAGTGAATCCAGTGAAATCAGTGAACCAAGTTCTGTTCTTGTTTGCACACATGCAAGTATTAAGCTATTTCAGAAGTGGAGCTGATTAACATTACATTGCTGGTGATGAGAGTCTCGCACCTTACAGAGATTTTATACCAATGTAAGTTCATTGACTTGAATGTGGGTTGTCACAACCAAAAGCTGAAAAACACCTTCACCCCAGTGTTTGCAGATATCATTCATTTACTCCTCCCAGCAAGACAGCACATGAGGCAACAGGGAAGAATTCAGGTACGTGTTTTTCTTCTAGAACAGATATCCTCAGAAAACAGATTTCCCCTTTAAGACTGGTCATCAAAGCCACATCCCCTAAAAATAACGTATGGGAAGATTCACCCTCAGAGAAAAGAGATGGATAGGAAAGCTCCATAGTCTGAAGCTTGGGAGAAGAAGAAACTGTCTGCACCTCTTGGTGAGCAGGCTACAAAAATGGCTTCATCTGAGGAATGATGATAACGCCCTGAACCCTTTCGTGTCACTGCTTAGGGTGCAAGGACCAGAGGGGCTGCAGGACTCTAAGACCAGGCTGCAGTGGGGAGGGCAGCAGCTGGGGTGCAGGGCAGAGCTTGCAAACCGCTGCCAAAATTTCCGTGGAGGAGTCCTTTATTTATCCCTCACATGATTACTTCGTTGCTCTGTTGAGGTGGTTGTGCCTCTTCAAACACTAACATTTTCCTTGTTCTGCACATAGTTCTGGGATTTGCAGTAGGGAAATATTGCCTATGAGGGCATCCAACTAAAGTTTTTAGTGATGCAAAAAATTTCTGGAGAGGGGCTCAGGTTAGCAGAGTTTGTGGCTGTAAAATAGATCCGAGGCTGTTTGAATAAGCCTTGTGACTGCTCACAGTATCTGGCTAAAGGATTACAGCTGAATACACACACAGGTGGAGAAAATACTTTTGTCCTGATTCAGGGACTTACTTTTTTTCATCCTTATTTAAAAGACTGGAACAGGTATTCCAAAACAATCAGATCTAATTCCATCCTTACTCTTTCATTTTTAAGCTGGATTTGCTCTTGATGTGGTCTATTGAGAACAGCAAAAGGAGCACTGTATTTTGAACTCTACAGTGCCATTTGTACTCAATCAAGTTATCAACTGATGGCATTTTACCTGCTGAGCTAGTAAGTCTGGGATAGCTTTATGTCCCACTATCAGGTTTTATCTTCACCAGAAAACTCCACAGAAAGCTAGAAATGTTAAGTATGGAGGCAGACTCAGCCCATGGCTCCTGGCAGATTTTCTCTCCCACAACCCTTATGGTACACCAATGCTCATCTGCAAGGGAGCCAGTGTCTAGCTTCCCAGAGGTACGTAGGTACATACTGGAGTCTCTTCAGCTCCAGCTGAAGTCAAAGTGAGTTCAGGGGTCTTAAAGGCTAACATCAATAGGTCCAAGAATGCCTGAGGCTTTGGGCCTGGCCTTTAAGTTTTTGCTCATGTGCGTCGTCCTGCTCAAGGTCCATGGGACAACTGGCACAAGTAAGCATCTAAACACTCAGTTTCTTTGTGTTGCTTGTTAGTGCTTGTGCACTTTGATATTCAGTGTGTCTAAATCACCACACAGCATTTTTATTTTTATTTTCATAAAATACTTGAATTACACTCATATGAAATATGCCTCTGGCCCCATGCAGATATTTCCAAAATGGCTAATAACAAACAGATCACAGGGCAGAAGAGCACATATTCTTACAGTCACTTCCAAGCCTAACTGCTCTTCAGAGTTCTGATTACAAGAAAAGCCATGCTGCTGATGTTGCTTTAACTGTGATGTTAAAATGAAAACTCATTACTGCATCCCAGGGGGATTCAGGAACACTGACTTTGTTGCCCATCTGAAATGGGATAATGTTCTCTATTCCTATCATGTGGGTATCAGTTCCAACTTGGAAACCAGCCTCTTCTCATAATTCAAGCTGGGGCTATACTGATGCAAACCTTCTCAGATATTATAAGCCAGTATGAGCTCAAAAAAAGAATTCACTGCTCAAGGCCAAATAGCTTCAAAGCTAACAATCCTCCAGAGTCAGTGTGAAAGTGTTGAAACTGTCAATGTCAACTTACACCATGCATAGTGAGTGTAAAACTTCAATAATGACATCATGGAGAAAAGGACAAAGGGCAGGCACTACACAGAAAAGTGCCAGTGCTCTTCAAATCTTTGAAACCTTCAAGGATTTATCTGGACTAACACTTCTACACATAGTCATTGGGGTCTTAGGCTATACTGATTAAGGATTTAGCTTATTCAAAGGCTCTCACTGATAGCAAGGATGACAAGGTTTCAGCAGTTATATTGGATTCCATTAGCTTTCACTTAAAAAAACATACCAAAAAAACCCTGAGGATCCTAGTGTTTTTTTCTGCCTCTCATTTTCTCTCTTTGTGTCAACCTTTATCTTTTTCTTTAGCATGCGCGTGCGTGCATGCACACACACACACATATTAATATATATTAATGTCTGGGTTTGATTCACAAACAGGTTTCGCAGCACTTATGCTCTCAGTTCTCAGAATGCCGATCCCAGAAGAATTGAATCAGTTCTTCAGGAATTCCCTGAAGCACCACATAACATGTTCACTCATTTCAGCTGCACTTGGGGCAACAGATACACTTTTAAAAGGGGAAAAACATATTAGAGAGAGAGGGTAGGAAGTTCCAGTTTAAGTTAAAAAAAAAAAAAAAAAGCAGCTAATCAAGAGACAAATAAAAAAGTTAGGCTCAGTGTGGTTTTGGTGTTTGGATAAAGGTCTGTCCTCATGTTTCAAATGCAAACTGCACAAGTGTAGGTATAATGGAGGACAGCCGTGCTTCCTTCATACCCTGCTTTTCAGAGAGTCAGCCTCAGGACATGATTGAAGAGATGGAACAAGAGTAGGAGGAATAGTCCCCTCTTTCTTTTCTCTCCCTTTGTTTTTTGTGAGAAAAGTATGATGAGAATCCGTGTTGTAGTGTGCACTGTACAGACATGTAATAACTGTTTAAATAGCTTGCTCGGAAAGAGAGTATTATCATCTCTGTTTTACAAAAGGCAAAAGCAAGACAGAGAAAGATGAAAAAGCTCTGATTATACAGAAGCCCATGACAGGGACCTGGATGCAGCCCTCCTGACTCTTAACTGAGCACCTGAGCCCTGAGCTCATTCTTCTGCTATTTGCAGTTACCTTCACCATTTCTACTTCCCTCTGGTTCTGTTGCAGCCACCATTGGTTTCCTGCATCCTCCTGCTGTCCCAACACCTTTGGCACAGTTCAGTTGCTTAACACAGGGGTTTTTGGGTCATCTGAACTGCACTGCTGGTATACCCACAGCATCCACAGGGAGCTGACAGACCCAACACAGGGCCCATGGGAGACCTACATCCTTCTAAAGCAACAACTGGAAGCCAGAAAGCATTACCTAAAAACATCTGAAATGTCACCAGCCACCTACATTTGGGCAGTGGAAGGGTGCCACACATGCTTCGGTGTTGTTTTCCCTAGGTGCTGCAGGAGCTGTTGCACATTTCTGCCAGGTACCTGAGCCTCCAAGGTTCCCAGTCCACCTGATGTCCTACGGCTTCTGAGGGCTTCCGGGAGACCATAACCCAGGGACCCCAGAGGACACTACTGAAGCCTTGAAAAGCTACTTCTAGGATTACCTGTATTCTCATGGAAAGCACATACACTCACTCTAGAGAACATTCTCTGCCATTGCTTTTAACGATGCAGCAGAGAAAACTTTTTGAGTCTATCAAAGGCACCTACGTGGATCCCAATATCACTGTTCAAGAAGCTTTCAGTGTATCAGTACCGCTCACGTGAGACAAAGAAGGGTTTTCATGAAAACAGAAACAGCTGGGAGTTGCCCCTGTTTCACCTATGAGGAAAATGAGGTCTAAAGAGACAGGGGAGCACCATGCAGAGAGCCCCAAGTTGCTGCGGTCTCATCCAGCTCTGGAAGGGGGAATACTAAAGCTAGACCTGTGGGCTTCTCAGCCCAGGATGGTAAGTATGGCTGAGAGGCAGGGCGTGTTATTTAGGCACACAGCTGTTCTCAGACAGCTAACCTGCTTTTAAGACCTGGGGTAATAATGCTCTGTGGGATAGCACTGCAGGTCAGCACTAGCAGAGGGAGATCTGCATGACACCTCGGGCAGCAGTAGCCTGGAGGTGCTCCATGTGGTTTGCTCAAGTTCACCTGGAAATGGGACCAAATCCCAGCCACAGTAGCCAATTTTTCTGGGGTTTCTACAGAGGTTTTCAGATCACTTAATGATTCCTGCAATTATCAGTCCAAGGGTTCCCTAACGCCTGTTAGGTGCCACATTTTGGCCCTCTGCAAAACTTATTCTCTGGAAATCTGTCACTATGCTGAGGAGTGTCATGCTCTGGGTGCACCAGAATGCCACTGTCCTTGGGCTTATGACCTCTGGGCTTTTAACAATATTCTGAGAGTTTATTTTTCCACATTCTTATTGTTGTTGTTGACTTAAGCCAACTGCTTATTTTTCTTGCAGCACTTGGTCTCCTTGAGAAAGAAGTTAGCATAGAAGCAATGAAGGGGTGAAGGGTTATCACAACCAGGGGAGTGGACAGGATTGGGGGGGGTGGGGGTGGAATACTCTGCCTCTTTTGCAAGCAGTTCTTTTCTTTGCTAATGCACTTTTTTTTTTTTTTTTTTTTTTTTCTGAAGGGACTGTACCACAATGCTGACTATTTAAACATTTATGAAGAAGATTTCACATATATTCTGTGAAGTGATCACCTCGTTCGTGTTTCCTTTTGGGGTCGCTATTATAATTGCGTACACAGACACCTACACAGCTGAGAAAGCTGCTGCTGGACTGGCTGTTTTTTCACTCATACTGACTTTACACCCACGTTAGGTCACTGACTTCCTTCGATCTATCCCAGATTTGTATAGTGAGATCAGAATGGGGCTTTGCTGAAGGAGTCTGCTTGTTAATTTTTAAATCAGGCCTATATAGCATGAGGAACCTACATCAAAACAAGAAAACTGGACTTGCAAGTAAAATACTGGAATAATTTCCTTTCTCTATCAGTGAAGAATTTAGAGGACTGGGTTTATTTTCCTGAGGGGGGGAATCTTGTTCCAAAATTTTGACAAGAGTTCTTACTGCATGGTGTTTAGGATCCCGCTTTGGTGCACTCTTGCTTACCAGAGCCTGTCGTACACACAATTTTTCTGTCTAAGGACTCACTGGAATCCACTGGTATAGCTCTGTCCCAAACAAAATTCTCATCGGGGCAGAGAGCCAGCAAAATGCAGGACTGCATTTGAATTCCACTGCAGGGAATAAATACTTGGTAGTGACTTGCAAATCTGTGTCCATTCTCCCATAAAAGGTAGCAAGTACATTGTTCTCTGCCTCTGTAGCATTCCCTAGTTCCATCCAGTTGGAAGAAAAGGAGACCAGACAAAAAGTCAAACTGAGGGCATCTGCTTCACTGATAATACCTGGCCATTAATCCACTAAGACAGCTCAGGCACACAGGGATTTTAAGAACCTCCAGCCCTGGCTAATGCTTTGTTCTGATGCAATGTTTTAAAATGAAAACTGCTCAGTCCCAGCCTCGAGCCTGCATGTCCCCAGATATACCTGCTGTTGTCCCAACATTTGGAATAATCTCAATTTCTGAAGGGAGTCTTCAACCAGCAGCCTCAGTCCTTCCTGTTGCAACAGCACAAGTTGCACTGCAGGACATGTACCTTGCAGGTGGGCTGTAAGGGAGTGGATTGGCACCTAACCTCTGACAAGTGACATGGACAGTGGTGACCAGCTCAAGGAATCTAGCTATACAAAGGGTAGAAGCAGATAGGATATGCTGTCACCTTCTGGCCACTCAGCAGATGAGATGACCATCATCACAGTAAGTAGCTGAGGGAGGGTGGTGTGGCTCCCTACAGTCATGCTCCTCCTTCAGTTCTACCTCCAACACTTTCTGGCTTTTTTTCTGTAACTCTAAACTAAATCCCATCCCTGCCTCATCCACCTTCTCCTGGTGCATCTGCTGTCCCTTTTCCAGTGGTTCCTGCACAATACCTCTCTCCCCTACATCCCACAGACACACTCCCATGGCAGTGTTGCTCCAGCTAGGGATGTTTAAGGAGTGGGAGGCCTCTTTGGCATTTCAGAATGGGTGTTGTAGACTGCTAAAAGCATTGAAAGCAAATATCACAAACCATACACAGACCCTATACTTAGGGTCTAGATTTCAAGCCACTCCCTTGGCAAGGGAATGACACTGAACTGCACCATCTGAGACCTGTTCCCATAGTCCTAAAATGCTTCCTCCAAGGAAGGCTTCCTAGTCTTTGCAACAGCATGAGAGTCTGGTCCTATTCAGCAGGAAAAAACAAGATGAACTAGATAGTGTCTATGAAAAATGGACACAGAAGAGACTAAGAGATGGTGCATAATGCCAGGATGCTGGTAAAAAGCTGAGAGCAGCTGTAAACCATTCTGCATCCACTTGAGATTTCAAATCTTTGCAATAGTTTTGCAAAGTGAAGCACTCTCCCCGCAGAATGCAGTAGGACACAGGAGTATATTCACAAGACCGGTCTTATGACTCTAAGTAACCACAGTCTTGCCCATTGTGTAATGTCATCACTGAAAAGGCTGGTTGTACTAATAGGAAGTGATGGCTGATCCCATTTAGAGAAACATTTCTAAGAAGCAAGAAGGGGTATAATATCTAGAGGACTTTTAGTTTACCAGATCTCTTCTCCTGGGGGTGCCTGCAGATAAAAGAGAAATAGCTGAGGAAAGTAAAAATCTGCTTTCTTTTTTTGTTAATCACTAAGTACAGTGCTGCAAACAAAGTTGTATTTGTCCTATAAATCATATCATCACCCAGTAAAAAAAAGAAAGGTGTGCAGTGACAAGGGAGGATGAAAGAATGGAAAATTCTGTAGGCTAATTAGAGGAACAGAATGTTTCCTCTTCAATTTACAGGCTTTCTGTGGCACATACAGAGCGATAAGTTTGTACTTAACTCTGCTTGGATAAGCCCAGAGCAGTTCTGCTAAAGGAAATGTTTTGAGAATTTGACCCCATGTAAAGCTGGACTAAGTACTCTGACTTCATTGGTGAACTGTGATTACCATGCAGATCTTACTACTTCATTTATAGACATTTTTCTGGAAGCCAGATCCTTCACTGTTTACATCACCATTTTCACAGTGTTAGCTTTAGCTTTCGTTCCTCCCTGGTACTGAGTTATGTCAGAATGTCTTTGGTCCATAAAATACAATAAAGCCCCAGTAAGATATGGTCTGTACTGTACATGTTGTCTCATAGACAGAAAAGAATAAAAAGAATAAAAGAAAGAAAGCCATGTTGCCCATAGCCACAAGAAGAATGAGTATCTGACACAGTTGCCCGTTCCTAAAAATCATGTTTATACTATTCCATTCTTGATCTTCCATTTCAAAGCCTAGCCCAGCTGTGTATGGTAGAAAAATCCTGTGGCTTCTTCTCCTTTCCTGAACATCCACCACAATCCACTGTGTTGCTGTTAGGAGAGCATGTCTGTGCTAGCTGTACTTAACTGTCTTCTGCATGCAAATTAGCAGCAGCATGTGACCTACCCAGAAATAGCCCCAGTATGCATATTTTTTTGGAAACAGAAATTATTCCTGCTGATCAGTCTTACGCAGGAGACTGTGTTCACCCTGGGTCCTGCCGAGAGCAGTATCTTTGGATACAGTTGAGTTTGGGGTAATCATGACTGCTAGGCTGAAAGACAAACCCACTCTCACCAGGAGGGAATGTACTTAATGCTGAGGATTGCAGCCATTGCTTTTTTGAGGTTCTTATCAGTGCTCTGTCTACACTAGGTGACATGAACCTCTGAAAATGGAAACCGCTGTGTTTCCCCCAGCCCAGCTGGACTGATCCTCTATGCCATTTCAGTGTCACGCCTACTAGTTTGCTGTTTCTAACAAAGCTTCTGCGCAGAGCAAACAGTCATAAAGGCTGCTGTGCCTGTTAACTATTCGAACTGGATGTGCTTCCCCCTCTCCCCTCTGCCTCACACACTGAAGAGCACACACACATGTATACCCATGCACTGAAGTAAATGCATTGCACAAGGAACTGCAATGGATATACAGTATTTCATACTGGAGCGTCAAGCTTGCCTTCTAAATCAGATACATCATCTATTGACTCCAGCGCTGTAAGTCACCCGTTGAAACAGATGGCTTCCCTCGTGAATTAGACGGGCAGATCGTCTACTAAATCATCTCCATATTGAATCCAGTACAGTACACTGCAAAGCGAACAGCCCTACAAATCGACTGTGCTTAGAGGAAGCACTACAGTATCTACCATGGGTTACTGCCACAAGGGCTGGGCACAGCCCATATGTGGGCAGGCTGCTGGTGGACTGCTTGTGCAGATGATGAGAGGCTAATCAAGTACTACGATAATCGCTCTGACAGATACTATCTCGTAAACCTACCTGCAGCAGTTCGAAGTTTAATCACACCCTCCAGCTGCAGGGATGTGTGCCCGTACCTCAGCTGCTCCAGTCCATGTCTGGTGCATTAATTTAAACCGCCAAGCTGTGAACCGGAGCAGCTGGGACTTCAGCACCCCCCGCCCCCATTTGCCCATTTTGCTGACTCTGCGAGGAGGTGGCAGCCCCAGTGGCAGGGATGGCACAGACAGCCAGGGCAGCACCACGGTAAGCTGCGACAACTTGATTTGCCAGGGAATGTCTGTCAGGGCCCTAAGGGTACAAAGAGCAAAAGCTTTTAGTCAGGGAAAAGGTTTGCATAGCATACATCTAAAGAGGAATATAAAGGTACACTTTCCTCCATCCAGAAGAAATAATGGGTAAAGGCTCAACTCTTTCCTGCTCTTGTTCTTGCCACTTTCAGAGGAGCTCGTTCCTACAGTCTCATTCTCTTTTCTTTCTGTAACCCTTGTCGCACAAATGAGGTTTTTTCATTCCTCACTCATGGCCTCCATGAAAGGCAGCGGTGGACTCCATGTGCTGTAGTTGGACTGACTGGCTGACTGATCTCAGCCAGTTCCTGTTCTTCCTGTTCTCTCCTCATGCAGCCTTGGGAACCTGGGAGAAAAAAGCTGGAACAACCAGCTACTCAAAAAAATAGACTATTTCAGAGGTTAAGGAGTGGAGCATACGACTTCAGTCTGTTACAGACGAGTGGGCATTGAAATTTGGATGTCTTGTTCCCAGTACTTCCTTACCATGAGTGTCACAGGGATGACAAAGGATGGGAAAGGAAGCTGTCCTCATTAAGGACTTTTCAGAGGGATTTTTTTGTGAGGACAGTATTACGATTTCCTTTTTTTTCTGAAATATAACAGTGTTTGGAAAATAAGATACAGAGAGCCTAGTTTAAGATAGTCTCAGGGATGGTAAATACTGTGCAAGTTCAGAAAACATGCTGTGCACACCCACATGGGCCTCAGCTAGGCTTTCTGCTATTAGCTTGGGCATTGCTTGCAGTGCAAGGAGAATGCCCAAAATGCCTCGGTGTCAGTAAGTCTGAACCAACAGTGATGCACTTACTCGGTAAGAGCGACCACTGCATATTAGGTGCAGTTAGAATTGCAGACCAACTTTTCCCTTGCTCAGCACACTCCTTTTAGTTGCATTTCCTTTACCCTCTCACAGAACAGGGATGAAGGAGTCACTGATCTTGGCCATCTGTACTGAAGGATTTTAATATTCCAGTAACTCCACACATCTACAGCCTGAGGTGTCCTTTTCCCCTTTCTTTCCTCTCCTTGTTCTTACTGCCTCAGCCTGCATCAAGCCTTCGTCTGTCCCCACTACTATTTCAGCTTTCTGTGCTTCCCCTTCAGCTAAAGCCAAACGCCAAGAAACTCCTCTAATTCGGAAGGAGAGCTCAGCACAGACTCAGCTCTCGCTCATTTGGAGCAGTGCCCCTGCCGTGCTCCCTGTCAGCCGTGCGTACTAGGTCAGACACTACCACAGCTGTAGCTATGAGTGTCCCAGCCCTTCGGATAACCTGGGGCAGAGGAGGACTGAGGACTTCCGCCAAAACCACGTCAATCAGAGGCAGAAGTGGCGGCACCCCCACCTACTGCTGATACATTTGTTGGGTGGAAGGAGGAAGAAAGGAACCATTACGAAGCTCCCTTCCTCATTTTTCCAACCTGTAAAATGGGACTAGCCAGAATCATTTATTTCAGAGAGGAGGTGGGAGGTGTAATATTTTGGTAACTTCCCTGTGCTTGAAATTCCTCAGATAGGAGGGAATAAAAAATATGCAAATATCCAATAATAGGACCTTTTTCTAAAGTTTACAGCACTTTTACAAACATTATAATTCATAAAAGATTGTATCTTTCAAGGTCTGAATTTGACTCATCTTCTGATGTAGAAGCACGGTTCATCTTATGTTGTCCATTTTTACCTCATGCTCTGCCAACAGAATGCAAAAATGTAAACATCAGTTAACAATGCTTTGGAGAAATCACACTACAATTCTAGAACTACTGAAGACTGCTACTCATTCCAGAGAATTCATTTTTGATCTAAAAAAATTGAATTTTAGATTTCAAGCTACCATTGGGATCTTTGTTTACCCTACAGATTCAGCTTTTGTGAATGAATAAATAAATAGATAAATAAAATTTGGTCTTACCGCTCAATCCTTCCACACCTATGGTGCTGCCTAGCTTGGAAATCTTGTGATAGATGGAATGTCATCATTGCTTCAAACAATGGTCTCAGCCTTTCTAAGCCATGTGACAATGTACAACAACTGCTGCAAGCTAGAATGGCAATATCGTTGAAGTGGATTTTGGTTTCCATTTCTTTATTCTGTCTGGTTTTACTCATCCATTTATACCTTTAAAACATTAGAAAAAATCCAGAACTTCTTCATGGTGTTTTTGCTGGCTCTGAAAAGTTGATCTACCAGGACAGGTGACTGATATATTGAATTTGGTCCTTAAGGTAATTGTTTAAATGTTATAGCAGCTTTAACATGTCATCTGTTAAACTTATTGGTGATGCAGCTGTTAAACGTGCAGTGTGGGTAATATTTACATGATTTACTGGGTGACGTACAGTTTTTGATTCAATAGTAATGCATTTGATTCAATAGGTGATGCATCTAATTCAACCGGGAGTCCATCTAATTCAAAGGTGATGCATTTGATTCACTAGCTGATGTACCTGATTTAGAAGGTGATGGATCTAGTTCCCTGAGAATGATTCCAATTCCCTCATGCAAGGTATTTACTTCAGTGTGTGATGAATGAGCTTTAATAATAATACATGTTTCTCCGATAGTGGATGTATTGGCTTCAATTTATATCCCAGGCTCCCCGAATCTGGAGTGGAGTGACACCTTGCAGCCTCGATTCAGGTGAGGATCACAAGCAGTGTGAAGCATTAGGCACTAAAACAAAGGGACCAAATTATGTGATAAAAGCCATGCTTCCCAGATGAAATATTTTCACCAGATGCGATGTGGGGATACAAATGCCCTGTCACTGCTGTTATTGCTACCACTGCACATGACGAAAATCCCCAAATCCATTTACCTTTAGTGTCATTGCTGGGATTACATACTCAGTACTTATTTCCCCAGAGCTATAAGAGCTCTCAAATAGCAGTGTCTGAACTAACAGCTCCACTCACCTCGTTTTTGTGTGTGCTGTTTATTTTGTTAGAGGTTGGCAAATATTTAGCACTGATGAAAATGGGGAAAAGGGTGTTGGTAGGGACCAGGATCTCATGGGGCAAGGAGTATCGGGACAAGCACCTGTGTGACATACTGCAACTTGCCACTTATGCAGTGGGATCATATCCTGATGCAAACCCTCTCTTACATGAGTAAGCATTGCCCTAACATCAGTCCGTCATGTTTCTGCTGACTGTTGCCTGCACTTGAACCATTTCTGAGCAGGTTGGTCTCATTACCCAGTCCAGCTCTGGCTCAAATTCAAAAATAAGCAGCAGGTTTCATCTTCCTCCTCTTCGAACAAGATATTTTGGTTACATTTTCAGCTACAAACATGCTAGCAACCTCTGCCTGCATGCCCACACACAAAAAAAGGAGCTCTTGTGGGACTTGTGTCTCTTTTCAATGCCTGGGCAGCTCTGGAGCGGTAGATATTGTTTATCACTTGTGCTACAATAATGCATGGGGAGGAGGGCTCGTTTTGGAAGGTTTAGGGCCAAGCATCAAAGAAGATAGCCAACAAGCTTGTGTGTATGTTTCGTTGATGCGCATCAACGCATGGCCACAAACCTGAAACAGTTTTTCAGTGGGATCTCGGAGACCCGGAAACCCACTTCAGTGCCCAAAGCAGCCTTCTTCACCCCCCCGCCCCAAGCCAACTTTTAGCCTGCTTCTTCCTTATCACCTCTCCCTTCCCATATCCCCGGTGAAGACTTGGTGCTCCTGGGTGGCAGAAGCAGCAACTGCAGTCTGTACAACATATTTTGTGCTCCACTCAGAACTGGGGCAAATGCCTCACTTGTGGTGCCCTTGTTACCGCTCTGAGGGGCAAATTCATTTTCTTGTGTGTATGCAAGTTTTCTGCTTCTACCCATGGCTGATAAGTCTGCCTTTTACAGACGACTAGCCAAACAAATGGCAGAGGAGTGTATTGTTGCTATACAAGCCAGAGTCTCCAAATGCTAAAAACAATGTGCTAAATACTAAAATGGGTATCTAATCTTAAAAAAAATAATAATAAAAATTCTTTCACTCTTTATTGCTCCAGGCTGTGTCTAGAGATGTACTGAAGTTGTTGTGGGAGTCTTAAGTAGTCAGCTTTCTTCTATCCACTGAGTTTTCAGGGTTGAGATTCATGCACCTCCATTTGGTATCATATGTTCAGACAGAATACATTAACACATTAGTGTCTGATCTGGGGAAATGGGGCTGTTTTTCTACCTTTCATTCTGCTCTCTCTCTCTCTCTTTTTCTTGCTTTCCTCCCTTCTCTCTAGGCATGGCAGTGACTGAAATCTGTCTTTTCCATTATGAGATATGCAGTGATATCCATCCACTTCCCCTTAATGCCCAATCAGTAAAATATGTATTCTGTGCTCAGTGAATAAGTGTATTAACTGGCCTTTGCTGTTTTAATGAAGAAAATGAGAAACAATACAGCTGTAAAATTAAATGGCTTATGGTGATGGTGTGAGCTCTTAAATGGAATTAAACTTTGGATACTACTTTGAAGGATTACTGACCTGCAATGACAAACACCGCTCAAATACTAGATAAGAGCTTAAATGTTCTTCATATCTTAAGTGGTTTCACCTGACACAACAAACCTTGCCAGCCCTTGTTCAACATGACACTTGGTAAGTTGAGCAGGCTCCACTTCTTGGTGATGAGAAAGCAAGGAAAATTCGTAGTCTCAAGCATTCGGCTTTTTTGAAATCACATGGATCTTTTGGAGAAAGAAGAAGATCAAAAATGCAGGAATTTCTTTGGTTAGAGTGGCTGTATGTTACAGTCCCAAATATGTATGCATTGGCAGAACAAAACTCACCATTTATTTTTCCTTTCATCAGGTACCCTGCCCTCACCTTTGCCAGTGTTCTCTCCTAGCCAAAAGTATACACCCAGTGTATCAGGTTTTGGCCTTGCAAAAGTTGCCATTAAAATTAAGCAAAAACAAAACCTCGGAATTTTCTCCTTTTTTTTTTTTCAGTTTTATTTTTAATCAAACCATTTGACAAGTAATCGTGAGGCCAAAATAGGTTACAGTGCACAGGAGATCCTGTCTGCCTGCTGCTGTGGGCTCCAAGTCCCAGATTTCTGAAGTTAATGTCATTTTATTTACAAATACATGTCCTTTCCAAACATTCCTCTGCTTTTCTTGGTAACAATAGAGAGCTGGGGAAGAAAGGGGGAAAAGTCGCACTGCCTCGGGGCCAGGAGTGACTAGATATACAGCTAATTGTTTTGGCTACTTTTTAAAAACCTTTCCCAAGGGCTGAAAAGCTGATCCCACCAGCAGGCAGATGAGCAGATGAATTTGTCTCAGGCTCGATCTGTGCCTCCCAGACCTACAAGAGTCTTTGCATGTTACAAGGTTTGGAAACTGTAGACGATGCACTCTCTCCTCGCGGCGCAGAAGTGCCATAGGCACTGTCATTAGTTGAGCACTGCCATTTTTACAATTACAAACCCTGCCATGTTGCGCAGAGGAGCTGCAGCTGCTGCTTCTTGGGGTACTGAGTAAAGCACACTCCTGCAACGGCCCCCAGAGACCCGTGCGCAGCATAGCTTATTGAAACAGATGGGGTGAGGGAGGGATGCTTCATCGGCAAAGCACATTTGTCTAAATACAAGAAGAATGAAAACACAGCACTTATCACTGGTGCTTAATCTTAAATCCAGAGAACTTTGGAATGGGGGAGATGAATGCTGTGCTGGCCATGGTGCAACACACAAACACATAAAACACCCTTCTTCATTCCTTCTTGATTTTTTGAGCACATTCGCCGTTTAATAAACCCACAGAAAGCAGCCAGGCTGCACCTATGAGCAAGCTGAGAGATACTGCAGAGCATTTAAAGTCCTGTGAGCTCATCTGAGCCCTGCACTTTGTATCCATGTAGTGGAAGCACAGTGCAGAGCCCTCAGCAGAACACGCAGATGTTCTGCTTGCAACACCCTTGCAGTTTCTTATTCCTGAGACCTGGAGCAGACTAACACTAACATCATCTTGGGCGTTTCTAGGGTCCGTCAGTTATGACTCTCACAACATTTACAAGCCTTAGAGAAAAAAACAAGCCACTAGCTCTGTGAGGTATGAAGACAGTTTCATCCTTATTTATATGGATGGGTAAACTGAGGCTGGTGGTTATAGAAGGAGTCAGAAGTAGATCCTGTAGTGAATTCCACACTCTCTCCTTTATTTAGGTCTTCGATATGTATTTTTCTGCCATGAAGTGAAAACTACTCTGTGAAGCATCAGTCAAGGGAGACAAGGTGCTGTGGATAACCTGTTCCTCTCAGGTAACCCATTCTGTCTGAGGCACAAAGCAAGTTTTGCCTCACAGAAGCTGCTTCCCTCACACTCTTTCCTCTAAGGCACAGGGTAATTTTCAGCATCTTTGACACAACATGATGCTTCATGGATGTTAGTGTTTCTGGGCAGGTGTTTATCACAGCTCCTTCTTCTCTGGCTTTGGCTGAGGCCCATTGCTCTATTAGTGCTATTGGGGCCTGGTTGTGTTAGATGTTGGTCTAGAACATCTGGGGAGTTGGAGTCTAAATTAACCTCAAACAAAAAGTTGAGCATGATCCTAAATTAAAGAATAAGAAAAGTATTATTTTCCCAGATTGTCTTTTTACTCTCTCAGGTCCCACATCTGACAGCATAAACCTCCACACCTGCTTTAAGATTTATCATTCCTTGGGCTTCTTGGGAATTCTGTGGTTTTTACTATTAAAGTGAGAGAACTGGAAATTCTTGGGGGACAGACACAGCCTGGTCATAGTAGCCAGGACTTTGAGCAGATGTAAGTTGGAGCAGTATGAAATGGGAGTGGTGTCACAGCTCTCAAGTAAGAGGAGTCTGGACAGATGGCTTCATCCACAATAACTGTAGGATTTTGAGGTAGGTATCTTTCCTTGAAAGTATCCTTACTTTCTAGGGGAAGGGATGTAAGGCTACCAATGCTTAACTGAAATTGCTGGCCTGTTATGTTTAAGATATATTCTTATCAGAAAAAAAAAAAACCTGCACAGCAATATGCCAAAGGATGTATACCTCTGGCATACAAATAACCACTTCATTGTCCCAGTTACATAGATTATAATCATATGCGAGCAAAATTGCATTTTCACTGTTCTGCTTGCAACATTTCTGTTGAGACTGTCATCTTCTTTAAAACTTACTAGCAATTTGAATGGCAAAACAGTGTATTTTCTGTAGGAAAATTATGAACCGTGGTCTGGGTCTCAGGATAGCAAAGGGACCATAAAACTAGATCAACCAGCCAGCTGAGAATTTCCCTGGAGAATTTTCCCAGCTCTTGGCACAGGGGACATCTCAGGGATATGGCCAGGAGGGGAGGAGGAAAGAGGTGTGCACTATGGCATAATCCTTGGGGGCTCTTGTTTGTTGAAGCAGCCCCAAGGTTGCCCTTAATTGTGTTGTGGGCTGAACTGGCTCCTAACCAGCTGCTGGGGTGTGAGAACTCTACCTATGGCAGAGGCACCGCGCTTGCCTTGGCTTCCCAGCTGCAGCAAGCGCAGCTTGGCCACGGTGCAGGCGTGAGCCTCCTGGCCCGCTCCCGCGGCTGAGCTGCTGCGCTGTGACGTGCCGCTTGAGGAGTTTATCGCTGGATCCCAGCTCAGCCCCATGGGAGCTATCACCCATGCAAGCATCCGTACGTTTCCCAAATTATACCTCCCAGGAAGTCCACACGAAAAACCTCCAGTGTTTTCCTGTGTGGGTGTGGATGTGTGAGTCCACATGTGCACTTTCCAAAGCAACATGGAAATGGATAGCAGGAGAAGTGAGACAATGAAGTATTCTATAATCGAGGTACTTCTTGTAAGGAGGAGTTAATTAATCCCACGAAAGACAAAAGTCATTCTTTTACCACACACAAAGACAGAAATCATACTGGACCCAGTGAACTAACCATTTTCTCCCCCTTCACCTCTCCACCAGTTTTATGCCTTCCTCTTTTTCTCCTTTTTGGAGAGAAACTCATGATTTCAGTTTCGAGAGGTTCATTTTTCACCATTTTGTATGGTTCCTGTTAAATGAATAAAACTAGGTCAAAGGTAGGCCTTTTAAGTATCCGTGAGATACTCAAACAAAACTCTTCTCCACAAAAACAAGTCTATTCCCCATCCTTTTACCTTTGTGGGACATATGCATTAAAAGTAATTCCACATAGCAGAAAGCCTGCCAGTTGCTTTAGCATCATAGATAGATAATCTGTAGGCCAGGACTTCAGCCATGGCCTTAAGAATGTCACAGCCAGAAAACCCCGTTTTTGAAGCACGACTTTCCACTCAGCTCATTAACAGGGAAAGAGCTGTTTCCCAGTTTTTTGAGCATGCCTGCTGTCATGTATCAGTGGCCATTCTTCCATAAAATATAATCTGTATCTAGCAGTTATGCCTTAGCTGAGTGACGGATAAGAGACACTATAGTGGACCTTCACATCAGCAAACTTTGGGTTCCAAACACCCAGGATAGAGAGAGCACTAAGCATGGCAATCTCAAAATGACAATGCTGTGGGCAGTTATAACAAAGAACCACATTAGAGACCCAGTGCTCCAAATTATCCCTTTCCTTGCTCAACAGAGATCAGTGCCGAACGATAATGCCTTTTGCCTTTGAGCTTTTTCTATGGGATTTACTAAGAAAGACTTGACTATAGGATCACATCCCTGCTCATATTATTGGAAGAGTAAGAAAAATATTTGGGGACAGTTTTAATCTGCTAAATTGCTCTGACTACTTCAGGCAATCCTTCTGAGGTTCGTCTTCCTGCAAGTGCCCCCTAAGTCCCGCCTGCCCTCACTTAATACCCTCCACCCGGCAGACGCCCTGCTGTTTATGCTACACCTTAACAGGGAGCTGGAGAAAGATTATGAAACAGGGAAACTATCCAGGAACAAAATTGGATTTTTTTTTCCATCTTCCAGAGGTAAATAAAAAGTCAAGCCCATCTGACAATGGGAAATGGGATTCAAAGCAAAAATAGAACCCCACATTTTGTCAGATATCCAAGTTTTTTTTCTGGTGAGAGGTTTTCATAAGAGCCATAACCCCGTTTGGTGGGGTTACATCACCATTTGATCTAAACCCCCACAGTAAGACTACATCTGCTACTAAGCTGTGTTGTAAATGTCTTTAATTTTTATATTTCATCTGAAGGGAGTTGTTAAAGTGAGTTTACAGGGTGATGGCTCTTTGAATAAAAGACATCAGGACTGAAGCAAAGCTCTGCATGACACTTAATTTTCACTCTAATAAGCCCTCCTAAAACATTACAAGATTTTGTTTTTCCCTGAACTTGCTTTCCCTTCATGCATGATTATTTTTTTTCCTCTCCTCCTTTTTTTTTAGGACACATTTGAGGAGAATGGTTTTATTTTTGCCCAGATGACACCACTTCTCTTTTCACCCTAAGCCAGATGTGCTCCTCTCTCTGAGCAAAAGAAATCTCTCTGAAGTTTTTTTTCAAAGCCATCGCTTTTATTTAGATTTTTTTACTGTTCTTCTGGACTCTCAGAGGCCTTCAGTTTGACTTTTGTCTGTGAGGGTGGGAAGGGATCCTCCAATCTGTTTGTGCTCAGATCTTAAGGTCCCTTTGGATATGTTCTCCAGTACATGAAAAATGTTCCTTCCTGGCTGAGCAGAACGAAGTGTGGGACCCTTCTTGATCACCTGGAGGGGTCATTGTAGAGCAAGCATGAAGTATTATCTTTCCCAGTCCCAAGTGCTTTTATTGACTTCTTTTGCCCTGAATAACAGACAAGAAAGAAAATGTGGAGTCCAGGCTTTTGGCATGGCAGCTTAGGTCTGAGAATATTTCCACAAAACCATCAAACCTGGCTGGTTTGATTTTTGTTTAAGGGTCCTGTTTTTGTTCTGAAGAACAAAACAAATGATTAAGGATTGTGGACTTTGGTCATCCACCAGAAAAGTGAACGAAAAGAAAAATCTGCTCTATTAGAAAAGAAAGGGAAGGAATAATATCAGTATTTACAAACCAACAAACAGATCATAGGAAACCAAGAGGTCCCATCTGCAGTGTGATATTCATCTGGAGAGCAATGTTGTCATAACGCAGGGAAATTCGCAGCCGTTAGAAAGGAGGGAAGTACGTGTTTGCATCTCTTTGGAGATGTGGGTTTGAAAAGATTTCAAACATGTAAAAACAGCATGGGCCATGTTCTCCAGACAGGCCTGAACCCAGAATACTGTGTTGTAATTCAACCTGGGGCTTCTGGAGTATGGAATACACAGAAATTACCATCAAGTTGAGATGAGAAGTATTTTTCTCTCTTTTAAACCAGGAAACAGTAACAGGGCTTCTAAAGGAATATTATTATTATTGCAATAGTAACGTATTGAAACCAAGCACTCAAAAGTCAGTAAATTTCATAAACAGATTTTTCCCACAAGATTTATACAACCATACTGTATATTTATTTTTGATTCGCAATTTCATTCTGAAACGTACATTTTAATGGATTATACTTGTCATTAGTGCACACCATAAATACAATAGTAATCATCAGATTCATAACTAGCACTCATGCAGAGCTGTATATAATCACAATTCTCCACAAACATACTTGCCACATGCTCAGAGTTCAAGTGGTAATTCCTGAATAAAGAATAGTGGAGATCAGGCTTGTGCAACACTCACAACCATCTGTGCTCCTGGGGCTCTAGAGTGCGGACAAAAGCCTGACTCCTGACTCTGAAGTACTTCTTGTCTGGACTGTTTTTCTGTGTGGGCATATCCTTGCTTTCCCTAAAATCCGCAGGAATAGTTGAAGCCCAGTGTGTGCGCCAGTTTTCTGAAAAAGCAGCAGCTTACTGCCCATTTCTCTGTGAATACAGACTGTAGAGATACAATATTAATTTGATTTCTAATGTAGATATAATCTACTTAGATTCGAGCTATTCTCTTTCATGATGCCGTGTTAATATGTTTGGATATACACCCTTCCCCTGCTTCAGAAAACTTCTAAAAACCCACCTTTCTGTGAGGCATGCCAGGTGCTGCACTACTCCCCGCTCTGTGGGTGTTCTTCCTCAAATTATTTTGTTTGTATTGAGTCATGCCTTCGGGGCCTTATCTTGCATTCCTTGCACACCCAGCGCTCACTGGAGCTGGTGCAGGTACAAAAGGCATTTTTGCTTGCCCTGGGAACTACTGAGATTTCGCCTCCCTGTGCGGCCGGCGTGGGGCCCACCATCCCTGACAGCGAGGACCGGGGCCTTACGGTCACCTCCTCTGCACCAGGCCCAGTCCTGAGTCCAGCTCCTCTCCTCCCCTCCCTTTCCTTTGGATGGCACCATGCATGGGGCATGGGCTACCCTCCTGGACACCTCTGGTTTCTGAAGGCGGCGGGCACTAATGCTTCGTGTCTCAAGCCGCTTAGACTCTGCCATCCAAGACACGGGAAAACTCTCATTCCTTCCACTTGCCACAGTGTCCCCACACACTCAAAAAAAATCACTCCTTCTATGTTTGTGGTATGTGTATTATATTTTAGTCTTAGTGATTCTTTCATATCTAGCCTTATTAAAAACAGACTCAGCAAAGTTAATTAGGAGTAATTTGCATTCAAGTTATTCATTATTTACTTATCTTTGAACTGCAAACTGTAGGAATGCCATTTGTTCATTAAAATTCCCAATCTTTGCCCACTTTCCTTTGATAGCATAGTGGTTGAAGAAAGTTGTGCTTAGCTGCTGACTAACCAATCTCCGCGCTCTGCAGAGATGGCTGCAGGCCATTATTTCAGCATTAGAAAGTAGTTAATATTGAATGCCATGAAGTTAAATTTGTGTTCATTTACTTATTATGTTGGAAATCAGTCGTTCATTCTGAACAAATTTCCCAGCACTACTCTCAGCCAAGCCCTGCAGACTCAAAAACATGCGGTAACAATACTGAGAAGGTGAGGAGGTCTAAAAAAGGGGGGGGGGGGGGGAGAGGATTTCAATAGATCTTTGAAAAAGACATGGCTGCAGCCCTCTGCCATGGATAAGGCTTGTTTCATTTTCACAGTCACCACTCTCGTTAGTTCCTTTTAATAGCACATGGAAAAAAATGTCTGCTGTTTATTGTTAACCACTAATCCCTGAACAATTACACATCTGTTAAATCCTCAGAAGGTCTTGCTGTGTGCTGTTTACGGGTACTGTAAGTTGGAAAGAGAAGCAATGGCAACTGTCTTGCTGACAGGGAGGATGCACCCGTTTGCTTGTCAGTCACTCAGACGGGACTGTCGCTCAGGTATCTCCTGGTTGCCCCGGCGGTGCCCACCTTCTTCCCTCTGCAGCGGGGGGGACGATACCTCCACGGCATGAGCCAGAGCAGGACCCAATAAGCGAGGCACGTAGCCACTGGCTAGACAAGTAACCTCAACAGGGAGCCACAAGGCTGGCCAGCTCCTGGTGCGCTGTGTGGACTGGGGCAAATCAGGCAGAACACGTTTAGACAGTTAGTGCCTACTCAGGGAATACTGTTTTTCAATGCCCCGGTTTGATCTTCCTGTTCCAAGGCAACCTAAAAGTGATGCCATCTTCTAATGCTCCTCTCCCTCCCCCTTCCCTCCATGTCTTGAACTAATGAGCAAATAAGGAAAGAAAATTAAAGAATAAAAAATGTAAGCAGTGATAGGGTGAGATCAATAAACTGTGGATTGCTAGCACTGAGTGAGCCTGAGTAATCTTCTGCATATTGCATGTTGAGTTAACTTGCAAGAGAAATATGTTCCCTCTTATTGTCCTGTGTCTCATTGTGGAAAAGGAAGCGGGGACTGCAAATTAAAATACCCTTGATTTAGCTTCCGAAGGGAGTGCCCAGGAGCTCTTCCTCTATTGCCACATGCTAGAAATTGAACCATGTGCACCATTACAATATAATGAGAATATTTTATTATCATTTTCAGCCTGTGACTTCTTTTGTCCTGCCCTCCTAACAAAAAGTCTGCTTAAAAATGCTCTTGTGGGTAGCTTCAGCAGAAGATGCTACTCTACCTCAGCAGAGCATTCTGCTGTTTCAGACTCACTGCTACAGGGCACGAGGTGAAAGACTCGGTCATAGTAACCCACGTGATACTACACAGCATGGTGGCATAATGGTGCTGAAGATTTCCCAAGCTGAAATATGCTGCATTGAGGATTATTAGCTAGGTACATAAGGGACTAAGAAGAGCTCAGATAGAAGTGGACAACTAATGACAGTGAACTGTTTATAAATATATATTTGTATCATACGAGCTTTGCACAAATAATGAGAAATCTGAGTCACGAGTCCAAGGAATCTACTGCTCTTAAGGACAGTTCCTTTCCTTGTATCATCCATCAAAGATTCTGCTTGGGGTGACACTGGTGGGCAGCAATTTCCCCAGGCCATGGAAGAAGGGAGGAGTGACGGAGGTCTCTTCAGTCCCAGGGAAATCTATAAGGAAAGTCAGAGCAAGAATGAAAGAAAGCTTGCAAGGTTATTCACAGTATACAGGCACAGCCAATTAGTGTGGAGTATGAGTACCATGGTGACAATGGAGCCAAATTTGGGAGGCATTGGGCCCAAAAGTGAAAGAAAATGAGAAATTTTAAGCAACAAAAGAAAAACCTCATCTCACAGGAACAGAATATCTAGCATTCATACAAAGTTGCAGTTGTCATTTCAGTGAACACTAGCCAACTTTTACAGAGTTAGAGATGCCATCCTCCTCTCCTAAAATCTGGGTATGACAAAGCAGAAAGTGAGGAATACCACAGAGTTTAAAGTAAACATCTAGATGGGAACCCGTGTTTACACTGCCCTTGCTAGAACCTGCCAAACGCTAAACAAGTAAGTCTTATTCTTCCATCTACAGCTGATGGAAATGTATACTGTATATATACTGCCCAATACTCAGCTGTGAAATAGGCTGCAGCATTTTTTCCTGCTGAAGGCATAGCTCCTTTCTGAAAGGAAAAGAAAAACTAAATGCCAAAAGAACACAAGTTATTTCAAGCTCTGTATGTAAGAATGTTTTCTAAGCAAATGCTGTCTACTTACTGCTCACCTCTATGCTCTCCCACCTCAGAAATGATCAGTTTGCCACAAAGGGGAAGTGCAAAGGCCTGTTAAAGAAATTAAAGGTCCTGCGTACTGGATTTACTTATGTTTGCATAAGAATGGGCTATATTTTAATCTCTTGAGCTTCCAAAGGGAAAACTCTGGAGGGTCAAAAGAGAACAATGTCATTACTTCAGAGGTTCACAGAAATTAGGCTTCAGTGCTACCTAGGATAAATTAATAGGCAATATGCTTCTTTCAGAGAGTTTGAATATCATAAGGTGAAATTCCGGTGCCAGTGCATTTTCACTGTCTTCGGTAGGGTCGAGATTTAGCTCATGTTAGCTGTAAGCCCAAGAGGGCATAACTACTGAATGGTATGATCTAGGCCAGTGTTGGCTCTGGGAAGAACAGGTCTCATTGCTTCCAAAGTTATCTTTCTGGATGCTACAAAGTTGACTTTCCCGAGGTCATCTCCATCTGCTAACATGTGTATGGCAACTGCCCTTTTTCTCTTGTCCTGGAACAGTTAAATGGAAACACAACGAAAAATACTGAATATAGTAGCATTTAAGGGAGGCATTTTTTTCAAGCTTTTAAAACAATTTTAAAATATCTTGGGCAATCGTAATTTTCAAAATTAAGGCCATGGTAATACACAGAAATGAAAGGCCATGTGAGAGTGTAAGAAAGAGCCAAATTCTGATCTCTAAGTACAGAACCAACCCCATGCTAGGAACCAAGTTTTCTCCAGATTTACAGCAGCACAATGTGGCCCATAGTGTAACAATTTGCTTCATTGCAGTTTAACACCAGATCACTTTGCCTTGACATCTCCTTTTGGCTGCAATTGCACATGCGTCCACCTTCCTAAGTGCATTCGCATTCTCTGCAATAACCTTTCATTCATGCCACAGCGCTGTGTACTCTCTCATGGATAAGCTGTGCTAAATTAAAATTAAACATCACCAAGCTTTGTGCTCAGACTCCCTCTACGAACGCTCTGCTGTGGGTATGCAGGGGGTTAATATCACAACTGTTCCACAGGAGGTTAGTGGGATTCAGTTTCAGCTAACATTTATTTTGCCAGCTCTTGCTCACTTTCATCTCTGCTTATGAACACTATTAGCTTGTTTGTAATAATATATATAGATCACTGCAGCTGCGCTCTGCAAAATTCATCCGTTTTTTGAGCTTTGCAAAAAAATTCTGCAAGTCTTTCATCCCCATATTGAGCCTTGTGAATTCACCCTCCTCCAGTTCACTCTTGCTGGCTTAGTTGCTCATGCAAATTGTAAGAAGGCTTGGTTTGCAAACTTTTCACTGAAAATGGACTACCATGTTTCTAGTGTAACCCCATACCCAGTGCAGTTTTGTCCTTTCACTCAAGACTAATTGTCAGCCATCGTTTTTTTGTTGTTTTGTTTTTTTGTAAGAAAGGACTAAGTTACTTCAGCTCCTTTGCTTTTTGCCTGTTCCTATTATTAATTTCCTGCTACAGGCATTACCTTTGGGAAACACATGACACGTCCAGCAATTCAGCATATTATGCCTGAACCCTTCTGTCCCTTGTTCAGTGGACTGCCAATAATAATATTAATGTCTAGCACTTATATAGCACTTTTCATCTTTCACAAACATACAGCCTCCTGTCCTGGAATCAGCAGTGCTAATTATTGATGGACACTAGAAGGAATATTAGTATTTATTAATAATATTAGTAATAATATTAGTAATATTTGATGTCATCTTGCAAGAATGCACTAAACAGCAGCCTCTTCCATAGACTTGATGCTAAGCCCAGTAATATTTGTACTTTAAAATCCAGCCAGCCTAAAGAAGGATGGGGTCATTTTAAATGGGTCATTTTAAACAACCTATACAGTATAGATAACTTGAAGAGCAGCTAGAAAACTGTGAAGGGGCAGGACTAGATTTGAATTTACTCTAAAAATTCCTGCAGAAAATCCTCATGTTACATGTTTTCTACAACCTGGTCCTGTGGCTTTATCCTAGAAAGTCATATGAAACAAACTCTTGGCTGTAAGTTCTTAATGTTTACCTATCTTGCTATTACTATTGTACAGCTTACAATAGAACTATTATTCCAGAGGCTGAATGGCACGATACAATAATCAACTTCCTCGCTAGTTTCCCAGTCTTCCTCCTCTTCAGGAATCAGAAGCTGTTGAATGATCAGGTCATAGTTCTGCTCTGCTCTTCTCATTTTGAGACAGAAAAGGGCGCACTAACTTTCACAGCTTCTACCCTTGGCTTTCAAGAAGCAGAGTGTAAAAGAAAGAATAGAAAAGGAAACAAAAAGGAAATGCAATAGAGATTTAAGTAGTTTAGACCTTGTGCTCAGCAGTCCACGAGATCAAACCCACTTCTGTACGTGCGGCAGCAGGTATCAGCGCTCCCGCATTGTTCGAGCAAGTTCCAGCGTTTAGCGAGCTGGGACACCGCATCCTGCGGCACTTCGGCAGAGGCCGCTGCTCCGGGCTGCGACTGGTGTTTGCCTTCCAGAGGAAGCGTCGCACTGCTTTGACAGAGGCAGACGGCACCTGCCCTCCTGGCTTAAAATAGGCAGTAAGGGGAAGGAGAGAGTAACCTCTCCCAGGCCTCTGCCGCTATCGCTCTCCCTTTATATTTCATTTAGAGCAAAACGTGAACAAAGAAAGAGTGTTGGACATGCACACAGTAATGAAAATCCATGGCTCGACCGTGCATTCATAATTATTTTATAAATAAATGGCTTCTGGAGAGCCACATCTGTCTCTTCCCACAGAGTGTATGTCTTTCATTAATGTATTACAGGCCGAATGAAGCCAGCCTGAGTGCTTTGCTTGCATCTTCCTCTTCCTCTCCATCATTGTCCATGGATAGGTTTTTGTGGTTCAGAGAGAGCTGCAAGCCCCACACGTCTCTGCAGGACTGATGGCTCGTCAATAACATTAGCCAGCATTATGGGCCGCATCGGTGTAGAACAGAATCAATATGGCCAAGTAAAAAGTCTAATCAGTTGACATGACCATCTCCAGCAGGGCTCACGTTACAAGAAATGAGTTTTTTTAAGGAATCAGCATCAGCGCTGCTTATTCACCCCACACCAAGAAACCTTGACGAAGATTTATTGCTTCTTGTGCTGTTGGTAGTGCAGGGTGAGCTGGTAAAAGTGAAATAATCTTTCAGGTTAAGAGAATAATAAAGATGGGGCTCTGCAAATGCTGCCCACATTCTCCTGAGGAGGTGAAAAGACCTGCTGCAGGGCACTCTGCAAAGTGCCAGAGAGGCAGCCTGAATCAGGCAATACCAATGGTGGAGGGACCTGAAAACAGGAATTTGTGCCCCTTGCCTGACTAGGTTGCCTTCTGTCTTGTCACCCTCCTTTTTTACTTAAGGGACAGATTCAGCTCTCACTTCTACTTGTGTAAATTGAAGTCACTTGGCTGAAAATAGGATTGTTCCAGATTTCTATCAGCGTAAGCGAAAGCAGACTCTGGCAGTCATGCCTATGGCAATGTACACATCTTAAAACAAGTTTCTCACTGATGCATAGCTTTATCTACATGGTAATTATGGAGCTGTTTTACAACCGTCTCCCTTTCTCTTTCTCCTCACCCCTCTGCATGCAGATTCACCCACAACACAAGAGCAAGGGGGGTGCAGCTATCAGATATTTCACTTTTATGAACTCTGCTGATCATCTGTTCTCATTTGTCCAGTCATCTGAGGGAAACCCTGTTCAATCATGTGAGGGTAAAGCATTAGTGAAATCGTTAGTGCAGCATGGGCAGGCTAATAGGCCCATGCCTCAGCCATTTTTTTTGCAGGCAGCACACTGCCTACATCAGAGTTACTTCAGCAGTGTTATTTCCTAAACAGGTAAAAGACAATAATTGCATCCAGGGGGCAAGCAGCTTGTTTGTGAATGGGAAAATGGAGATGTTAACTACTCCCATCCCACTTTGTTAGAATGAAATAGCTGGGAAATTCTCATTAAAAAATAAATATATCTTGAAGCAGCTTAAGTAGCTATTCAAATTAACAACAGAATCAGGAGGAAATTAAAGGCACCCATCCCATGAGGACTTACTGATCACAGACCAGTCTGTGGTACATATACACAGAAGAGTAACAGATGCTGTGATTTCCTCTTAGGCAATGGCGACTATTCACTCTCAACACTGAATTACAATGGTAAGCAACGGGCAATCACCCTGCCAAATTTCATCTTAATTTTTCCCTCTTAAGCACACAGAGACACATGCACTCTCTATAGATTCCATCATGGATGAGGAATTTTACTGTTTTTAATATTACAGTAGTAACTATGGGCTTCAGTCAAAGCGGAGGCCTACAGCAGTGTGCACAGGCAAGCCAAGTTCCTTCTTCCCAGGAGTTACAGTCAAGGGTACATTAATAGTGGACTTGTTCCTCAGTGATAGAGTTTGCCTCCAAGTTTTCACTGATGTTGGCTGTTGAAAATAAGGCTCAACAGAAGAGCTATGTGGGAAAAAAATGTCACAGCATTTGTGAATCTCGCAGTTATCTTCTTAGTTACTGCTCAAAGAAAGGCTAGATTTCTTAACAATCCAGATTCTGAAAACAAAGTTTTTTGTGGGAATCCTTCTGCAGAATATTAATAGTGTAACATTAATTTAAATCGTTTATTAGAGTAAAAAAAAAAGCGTCGATTTCTATTAAGAGTCTACCATTTAGAGTGATTCAAGGGAATATTCTACTCTCTGAGCCCCAGCATCTTGGTATGTAACGTCCTCATTTGTGTTAATGGAAACTTTACCCCTTTGAATTCGAGAGGACTGAAAAGTTTCACCAGGCACACAGGCTCTGTATAAATAAGCAGCACACAGCAAACACATTCTCTTAAAAGGATTATCACTTTGACAGCTATTCAGTTGGGGTGGCTTTTTCTGTCCCCTGGAATTCCCAGCTTGCCCTCTTAACTACGCAGAAGGTAAATCTGTATAATACTTCACAGCCGCCTTTGCTGGGACCTGACACTGAGCCGGCTGGATGTGCTTCCCTGGTACAAAGCACCTCGTCAAGTTCCCTGCTCTGGATGCAGGGAACGCAGCTGATGAGCTGTCTTATTAAAAGTTATAAGGGAAGGATGTTCACTCCATTACTTCCAACACTACTGCATATGCAGAGAGGCGCTGCGGGGCTGGTCAGTGCTTCGGAGCTTGCTCTCACGCATGGGCTGCACGGGAACATTTAATAATGCATTGCTCCCACGGTAGTCACTATCAACATAAAATAAATAAATATATGTATATAATTATATACATATATACGTAAAAATACTGGGGGGGCTTTTGCTTAATCAACATTACCATGGCATTTCTTCATGACTGCAGACCAAACTGGAGCCTTGTTGCCCCACCAGCACCAAGTGTGCTGACAACGCTCCCAAATTTTTAAGCTGGGGCTGTGTCACCCTGCTCCAAGCCTGCTGCACTGTATCCTTTGGGTGAGCTGACGCAGGGGCGTGCAAAGGAGAATCACCAGGAGCCAAGTTTTGCCACCGCCTGTGGCAGCCTGGCTCGGGGGCACCCCAGCCGGGCCAGTGCTGCTGGGCTCGGCCGATGGCAGAGCCTCCAAGCTGTGGGACATCTTGCCAGCAAAGTGGAGCACATGCCCATTACCTTGCTGTTTGTGCAGAGGATAAGGTGTTTTTTCAAGCAAAGCTGCAAATGAATTTGTTTTTCTCTGCCACCCTACCAAAGCAAAAGACATTTTGCAAGCAGCCTGCTTTGGAAAACTGCTGGCGCTTGGGCTGCAGGAACACAATTAAAAGACGCAGTAAAAATTGACGGATCTTGGTGTGCTGGCCTGAAAATACATTACAATCCCAATTGAGCTATAAATAAAAAAACTAAATTAAATAAATCTTGTACAATTATGGATTAAAATATGTTTAACTTTAATGACTTCACATACAGGACCTGACTCTCGAAATGGTTGCTGAGACCACACGGCCTACATAGGGGTGCAATAATAAACAAGACGCCTGCTGCTGCAGCACGTAAGACGTCCACATAGGGATGTCCAGGGAAGGGGTCTGGCTCTCTGCTAGTCTTCTGGTTGCCCTCCTCCATGGGCTCTGCTGTCTGCACAAAACACCAGCCATATAGCTTCAATAACAGCAAGCAGTGCCCATAATTGGCTCTGAGTGGAAAAGAAACCCAACCCAATAACAAGCAAACCTTTGGGGGAGCATTATTAGAAACTGCTGTCACTGGGTGCTGGGGAGCTGCCACTCTTTCCATATGCGGGGATATAGTCCACAGGACCCAGCAGCACGCTGGGCCCGGGGAGCTGCGAGGTGGCAAAGCCCCAGAAGTCTGGCTCTGCTGACAAAAACGTGCTCGCCCAACACAGCTCCCCGGGGCAGCACAGCAGGACGGTGCCACTCGGGGCTGCCGGGCTGTTGGAGGGGAGCAGGAGGCAGGAGACGTGCACTCCTCCCCTTCTCTCTGCCCCCGCTTTTCACCTGCCTGGGGGAAAGTCACCAAAAGCAGCTTTTCTCCCTCAGGAGCCCCTCGGGGGCAAGCAGAGTGGGCAGCCCGCTCCTTCCAGCTGATGAACAGGGATCAGGACCTTTTTTCCACAGCTGGCAGGCTGGAATAGCCTCAACAGCTGTCGTTTCTCGCTTGGAAAGACAAGGAATGGGTGCGGATCCAGCATATGAATTGCACAGGCTTTTCTCGCTATACCCAACCAGGGGCAGCAGGAGCTCCCACAGCTTTTCAGCGCTTAGCTGGCTGCCCAAGTTGTCACCACGACCAAGCCCTTACAGTCACACTGTACCACCTGTGCCCTCCAAAGGAGACAGAAACAAAAAACCCATGGAAACTCACTTGTCTTGCCATGGTAAGCCAGAGCGTGGTTTCCCTTAGGCAAGTAACTCTGCGAGAACTAACTCAAACAAAGCCTGTTTTCCTCAGCGTGCAGGCACTATGGTTGATAGCACCAATGCAAGATGTTCCTGCAGCTTTTCCCTTCTCTGCAGGCCTTTCCCTGTGTCTGATACCTCACATCCTTTCCCTTTCCCTTAATACTCCTGCCTGCCTTCACAGCATCTGGGCATTTCCACCCTTCGGACAAATTCTGTTGAAATAAGTCAGTGGGTTCAAGTTACCGGGGAGGGGAGCGAGATGCAGAGGTTACAGACAGACAGATGTATACACATACACTCAGATAGCGTAACCCTCATTTCCTTAGGAAACCAGGCTAAAAAGAAAACAGCAGTCTACTTTTTCAGGCCTTCCTGCTCTCTGTTTCATTTACAGCTACCCCTACTTACTTTGAAAGTTTTGGAAGCTTAAAATAATCTCCATGCTGCATTTAGGAATTTACTTGTTATGCTTTTTTTGAACAGTATTTTTAAAAGGTTGACTGATTTAAAATATAGCATGTGAATATGATTTTTTTTCTCTCTTTCTACAGCTCTCTTCTGGAAGACGTTGACTGAACTTATTATATTGGGATCATGATTACTTAGTGGCCTGACTACAGCTATTTCGCGAGTCAGCTCTGATGTGTTACTTCGAATTAAGACGAAAAGTTTTACAGAAAAAGCCATTCCAAAAAGCAATCATTCAATGTGTCAAAAAATTGCTCTTTGAAAACTTGTCTTAACATGACGTATGACTGTATTTTGCAAGCTGTTTAGTTACCCATTATTTTTGTTTTATTAGACGTAGTTGACCCTTTGATCTTGCTGAATGAATACTTCTACTGATCCAGAGGCTGCGAGTCTAACCCGCATGCTTGTTGACATTGTTTTCTTTTGGTTTGGCATTTGCAATCATGCAAATTCACTACTAGATCTTATTCCTTTCTAAAGTGTTCTCACAACTGATTCCCTGCAATATTCTCTGTGACACAACAGCTTTCTCTGACTTTTGTCTATGGCTTAGGTCTTAGAGCTTGCTCTAGGGTAACACAAGGTTCACATGTATTTTGGCAATCTACTGTCTAAAAGACATGCCTACTTTAGGGTCCTAGACATTGTAGGAAAAAAAAAAAAAAAAAAAAAAAAAGCCCTAGCAAAGCTTTTTCTGGGCTGTGGCCAGCTTAAAGAAAACACAGAGCTTTGGGGATAGAATTTAATGGTTTTGTAAGGAAACTTGAAACATGGTACACCTTTTGACCTGAATTTTTTTAAGCCAAAAGGCAGTGTTGTATATACCATAATGAAGTTCTCCAATTCCAGTTTACATTTCATTTATGTAGCATTTACCACCAGGATGGGTGGACACTGACTGCTGTAATATGTCATGGGTTTGACCGTTGTTACTCTGATCTTAACTGTAAGACCAGTCCAGTTTCTCACCAGCTCCCTGGCATGTCAGACTCATGAGAGCCTTCCTTCACCAGGCTGGGCTGAATGTGCCTGGGCCAAAATGGAGCTCAGTGAGTGTAAAGTTATGTGAACAGGAGCCAAAGGCCATGGAAACAGGATGGAAAATTTTACACAGCAACTGTAATGTTTTACAACTTGTAAAATAACCCAGGAGCTAGGAAATAATTTTTTAAATTCAAAGTTCAAAGTTTGTGTTCTTTCAAGCCATAGAAGATATTCTGGATGACCTGCAATTGGTACCTCCTCGCCCCTTTCCCAAATCAGTGAGACAGGTAGCTCTCATGTTGTTATTATTCATCCCCAGGAAGAGAATGAGAATATCTCTCTGAAATGTATTCCAGTACAAGATGCCTCCTGTGAACTTCTTAAGCACTTAGGGCAGGAATTCTAGTCGAATACAATCTTTGTGCAAGCCCTTTGCTTTAGATGTTTTAACTCTAAAATCATACGTATTTTTGGTGCTGTGAAATTCTTTATTTTGAAATGAACACACACAAAAGGAGAAGGAAAAATGCAATTGTAGGGCACAGCAGAAAGATGTGAAATTATGAGAGTGCTTTGAATTTTTAATATCACTTAAATTTGTAAGATTGAAGCTCTCTAAAAACCTGTAAGTGGCATAATAATTTCAAATCACCTCATCCTGCACATGCCCAGAGCTCTGATAACCTCCACACTCAACTGCTTGTAAGCTTTTCTTCACACATTCCAATAATGTGAAGTCACTCTGTGCAATGTAGAGTGTGTGATTCATAATTATTGTATCACTTCAGATTTCTCTACGAGCCTGGCATATGGGAAAGAATTCAAACTTTGTTTCAAACCCAGAGGATCAAAATACATTGGACCGATTAAATCAAATGCTCTAACCAAGAAAACTTAGAGTGATCTTCAAACACAGAAATAAGAAAGAGGGCAGCTCCACAAAGACATCATCTTGGAAAGAAAAAAAAAGGATTGAATACACTTTTACTGGCCTAGAAAATGACAGCTAAGAAGCAGAAATTACAGTCAGATATGTTAAAAGAATAGATATTTCTTTGAGACGTGAGAAAATGAGCTGGCAGGATGAACTCCTTTACTCTGTACTGTGGTACGAATGGGAAAAGCGAGAGGCCCTGAACTTACCCTCATAACAGTCTGCTTACTTACCTAAACACCACTGGGCACAGGTGACATAGGGAAGTCCAACCCCTGCTTTTGTAGATAACCATGTTTTAAATCTCCTGGTAAACTGATCAATCGCTGTCACCTATTTAGTTCTCATTTTGGCCTCTTCTGCAGGTATTGAAAGGCTGATCCAGATTCTCTCTGCTCCAGCGCTTAAAAACCTGTTCTTGATTTCCAGCCTGAAATTATTCATAGATATTTGTTCTTGTGACAATAGTGTCCCTTTGCATACGTAGTTCTTCTCTTTCCCCGGTGTTTACAACCTGGTCCCTTGTCGTATATATCTGGAGCACAGTCATGTCCTCTTTCAGCTTTCATTTGCTTGGTTACAGAAACCAAGCTCTCTTAAGCTACCCTGGTAAAATTGCTAACTCCGTTACCAATAGCAGCCTTTCTTTGCATTAGCCTTGCTTGTCCATGGGTAACCAGAATATATGCAATGCTTGAATCGAGAGCTAGACAGGGTTTTGGGAAGCAGTGCTAATGCTGCCCAATATCTCTGGGAAATAACCCATCTGATAGGTTCTGGGGTTGTGTTTAATCTTGAAAAACTCCCCTCTGCATTAGAAAGCACTTCTATATTGTTGCTTGGTCTCACTTTATTCACACAATGAAAGATGATTTTGCTATTAGCTTTACTTTTGCAAAGCCTGAGTCAGCTTGATTTCTGACAAGCCTGACACTGTCCCTAAGTCACACACTTTGGGATGGCCCATTTTGCTCTTCTCCGTGATTCCTTTCAGGCTTTGTTCTTAGTACTAACATCCCTTTTGATGTTGCTCTTTACACTGCAAGGCAAGGCGTTCCCTAGTACTGCTACAGTGTTCAGGAAATGAAAGTAACAAGGAGGCCCCAAAGCCCAAGTCAGCCACACACTCTTCTGGGAACTTGACATGGGAAAGCGATCCCAAACCGTGCAGGACGTTCAATGGGACATTCAATGACATCCATGTGGCAAAATGCTCAGAAAGCTTCAAGCTTCTTGGCAAGCCAGGGTTTGGGATTAGTAGCTCCACTAGGATGCAATACCTTTCACTTTCCTCCTTTTTTTTTTTAACTGCACCAGTTCAATGGAATTAGCTCCACAGGATATCTTGCTAAACTCTGTGTTGGTTTTTGTGGGAGATACTTCACCTTGGAGGGCGCTGTCATAAGGTCAGTGGTATATTTCTGGGAGAACTAAAATCCAGCTGAAACACTGGAGCAACGCAGATGCTATAAGGGGATTTTTTTGGCTACTGCCTGGAAGCTGCCACCTGAAAGCGGGCTGTGCTGGGCACTAGGATCCTATGGAGACTGCAGTGTACACACGGCACCCAGCTGCCGAGGCGCTGCTGCGACAGCCAGGATTGTAAGCGGTGATGCTTATTTGCTCTGACTGTCATTTTGTGTTCTTCTTTACAGAAAGGTTTCAGCTAAAGGTCAAGGGAGAGCCACTGTGTATTTTTTCTTCAAACAAAATCAATTGAAGGACCTAGAACACAATAAGTTATGTTACAGGGCTGCACTTGCATGTATTCCCATTGGAGACCTATCAATGTGAACTAGCACTGTTGGGAAATCTCTCCAGCTGCCCCAGCTAATCAATATCTGTTCATTATACTGTCTCTGATGAATATGGGTAAGGATTGGGTAAGCATGAGTCAGGTGACTAAAAATAACTGCACCTCACATAAGATCAATACTTTTTTTCTTTTTCCCAGTATTACTTCAGGCAAACTAATGTACTTTTTATCCCCCTCTCTTCTGCCCTCCCCTTGCTCATCGTTGGTAGATCAACATCACTGTAGGAGTGGCTTTATTAAATTAGTAGCACTTAATCTACTGTCATACTGTCAACTTGCAGGGAGTGAACAAGCAGACAACAAGTTTTCAAGTGGCCCAGTGAGCTTCAACTGGCTCTCGCCCAGGCAGTTAGCTCAGAGCTGTGCCAAAAGCAGTCTTTATGGGTGCCTGCTAATATCCCTGCACTGAGTATGAAAACCCTATGCTAAAAAAAACTGTTTGAGGGGAATTCATGCCAATTATAGATGTGTTATGACAGATGAAAAGATTATAATTATGCTTGGCTTCCATGCAGAACTACATTAACACATCTATGACATTTAATAACATGGGAGGATAACCACATGCCTCAACAGAGGTTGACTTCCCCCAAAGTTGCTCAGCTTCTTTTTTTTTCCTTCCACCCTCTTCCCCCCAAGAGAAATTAAGAAGAGCTGCATGCACTTGCAGCATTTTGGGGAAAAGAAGGAAATGAAAGAAAAAAAGAAAAAAAGTAAAGGGAGGAAGGAAGAAAAGAAAGAAAGAAAGTGAGAAACAAAGTGGGGAAGGGGAAGGGGAAAGGATAAGGGGAAAGGGAAGGTGAAAAGGGAAGGGAAGGGAAGGGAAGGGAAGGTGAGAAGGGAAGGGAAGGGAAGGGAAGGGAAGGGAAGGGAAGGGAAGGGAAGGGAAGGGAAGGGAAGGGAAGGGAAGGGAAGGGAAGGGAAGGGAAGGGAAGGGAAGGGAAGGGAAGGGAAGGGAAGGGAAGGGAAGGGGCACATGAATTAAGACCATGAAGCTAGCAAATGAAAGTCAGTAACAGATTAATTCAGGCCCTTACTGGGCTGTTTACATCAGTGATGAAAAACAGCAAACCGAGTAAACACTCTCTGAATCTCTCAAGCCTTTTGGACCTTCAGAAGACATCTCGTAGTCTCTGTATGGCTCATGTCTCCCAGTGTACAGACTATATTAAAGCTGGGAAGGTGTTGCAGTGGAAGGGAAGCCCTGTTTTTAGAGCTAAATGGGTTGCAGAAAACTGGCTCTTGATCATGCTTTGAGGGCTGTAAAAGGATATACCTGGTGACAGCTCAGGGAAAGCACTAAATCCATCAGAGGACATGTATTACCAGCAAACCAACCAACCACTTTCCTCAGACTTCCAATTCAAACGCTTAGCATTAGTTAATTGCCCTTCACGTTCCTTTCTTTTTCCACCTCCACATTTGGCTGGTGAGTCCAGTTACCTCCATTTTACTGACAAGGAAAGCTGAGGCAACAAAAAAAGGCTCATCGACTCTTGTGAAACAGTGATTGGCAGGCTGTTTCCAGTCCAGCCAACCTGTTAGAGATGGACTCCTCTGTTGCAAGCAGGTATCCATTCCCACTGAGCTAAACAGGACTGTACATGCACTTAAAGTTCAGCACATACCTAAATGCTTACAGGGATCAAAGCCACAGTGATCAGCATCTTGCAGTACTGAACCCATAAAAGGCTGAGTTGTCCTTTGCTTTGAAACTCTTGTGTAGAATAAACTCGTATGAATCAAATTGCAGTACACTGACTCATATATGTTTATAATGTGGCCTTTTTGTCCCCCTGAGCATAGTGCCATGCACAGAAATATGCTATTATGAGACATCTCTCCATCTGCTTGTTTCCTTTATTGATAAGAAGTGCAGTATGAAGAAAACCATTAGCACAACAGCAGATCAGACTGAACCAAACGCATTTACCCCAGAAGAATCCTGTCACCATTCTGCCAGCTGCTCCTGCTGCCTGTTACAATGAAAAACAAAAAGTCCTCCAAGAAAAAAAAAGGATCCTGCCCTGCAAACGGGACTTCAAATTGCCTTCCTTGCCCTGTCTTAGCAGTGTGGAACCAGCAGCATGATGACCAGGATTTGACAGTGAATCTTCTGCTGATAAACACTTATGGCCCCATCCTAGATCACAGGAAAAGATCAGCGGGGAGACACATTTGGCCAACGTCCTCACCTTTTTGAAGCACAAGAAAGCTTTAACACAAACACACAGCTCGGTGAACTGTGTGACTCTGGTCTGAAAAGGAGAAGGAAGGCTGGTCTGGGTAGGGCACCAAGCTAGATTTTTACAAGAGCTTACTTCGGTTCCTTCATGTATCCAGTGTGTAAGTGACCAGTGTTAATCTCTTGAGGTTTTTCAAGATGCTTAAGTGACTAACTCAGCGAGACTGTAGGACTCTGGACTCCAAACTAATGGTGAAACTTCTGCGGAAATGTGTACAAGCTAGGGAGAGAAAGATATTTATACAAAACCAAGCATCTCTTTTATCTTTTGGATTTTTGGCAAATAATTGGCAGACCCCTTAAAAGCAGAGTGCAGCTCTCAAAATACGAGACACCTTGTGCAAGCTTTGCAAGTGAGTGTGCTTCAATTGCCATATGCCTTTCTGTGGAAAGGTTACTGTCGGACGCGGTAAAAGTGAATGAGTGAAAGACAAAGCGAAAGAAAGAGAAAGAGAGAAATGTCAGTGACTGATAAATCTTTAATATAAAAATTGTACAAGAATTTTGATACAAATTACAAGAGGTATTTGGACAAAGTATGAGTAAAACTCCATTTATATCCCCAAAACCTTATGCATTTTATGCAAAAGACATACTGTAGGACAGTTACAGTACAGAAAAATACAAGAAAAGAAATGTCAAATTAAAAACAAGACTTTTTAATTCCCTCAGACTACTAATGGAAAAAACTTGTTTAGAGTACATACAGTATTTATGAAGCTACCAATGTCACGATTATTAGGTCAACATGATGCAGTTTTTCAATCCCCTGGTACAGCTATATTCCATAGTGCATGCTTTGGTTCTGCAGGCAGGACAGCAGAGCATTCACGTTTTGCTCACACTGAGAACAAACAGTGAAAATAAAAAGCCTCATCTACGCAGCCTGGAGAAGGGCCTTTGAGAAAATGTCCATCGGCCCCGACTGCACGCTTCCCCGTGCCGGGGCACGCGCCCCGCTAACGCTTCCCGACACGGCCCGCGGGAACGAGCTACGTGCTGCGAGACGGCGGCCAGTTTGCCGCGCTGGAGGCAGCAGCCCCCCGCGGCAGCCGACACGGCGCCGGGCAGAAACGGGAGCTCGCAGCCGGGCGGCGAGACCCTCCCGTGCTCGCCAACAGCGGGGCCGCAAAGGCATTTTGTGCCTCGGACCGAGCCGGTCGTCAGGGTGCCATGGGCCCCCAAACACGTGAGGGCTCCCGTCCAGTTTATACGTGCTCAAACCCGTGCACGAGCCCCCGAGTAGACTCGGACCTTTCCAGCTCGCAGGAACTGGAAGCAGAACAGCCGGCTGCGCAGGCAACTACCGTGCTGCTCGGCCCGTGCGACCTTCCCAGCCAACGCTGTTAAAACAACAACCGTGCCAGCGAGCCAGAGCCCTCAGTAAAGCAAAGAAACCCCAAATCCATCCGGCGATGGGCGTAAGCCCCTACAATGAGCTACTCATAGCTACCAACAGGTTGCCGTGACCAGCTTGTGGGTAAGTAAAAGTGTATGGAGCTCCAGCCAGGGAAAAAATCTTAACGTGTTCAGGGTTCGGATCAACTTATTTGCACACCTGTTGCACACACACCACATGGGAACACAGAGCACTTCTATAAAGGCTGGAGGAGAGGCAGGAGGCATGAACTGAGAACACGAACGCTGCCCGTCAAGAAACAAGCCATATTATGGGAGAAGCAGCCCCCATATGACGTTAGGAACCAAAGTTTGCACAAGAAAAAGCAGCATGCTGGATTTCATATTCATAAATAGCTAAATGAGACACACACACACAACAGTGGCCATTTTATTCATCTTGTCACTTTACAAACGGTGACCATTTTCACAGATGGAATGCATAAAAATTTCCAAAACGGAGAACATCAGGAGGATGTGTTATTTTTCTGAGAGAAGTCTTGGAATGAGAGGAAAAGGGATGGGGGTAGGTGGAGAAAATGGGAAAAATCAAAGCAAAAACTTAAGATTGTACAAGGATTAAAAAAAATAATAATGGAAAAATATATTTGAAAAACAATAAACAAATCAGCCTTAGTTTATACAGCTCAAGTGACCCTATTTACCCCAAAAGTCATCAGGTAGACTAAGAAGAATACCCCTAGAATCACGATTCACACAACTACAGTACCGTTTCACAGCTGAGCTGGGGGGGGTGCCTCCTGTCCCGCCACTGCAAAAAATTTAAGAAGCAGGGAAAACGGGGACATTGACTGCTCGTCAAAGTCTTGAGCCCTACGCAGCGATTGCATAACACGCCCCCACTCAGACACAGACACATGCGTGCACGAGTGCCACTATATCCCCAGAGCCACCGTTCACAGTCTCTTGCATTCCATAACAGAAATGGACAGGTTGTGATTAACTATTGATGAGTTTGCCATCCTAACTGTGCATTATCCTCTGATCGTTCTCAACCTTTTGTTTGACAACGCATGCCTTATAAAATCTTTATGCGTCACTTAGCTAGTCTCGCCCTCTCTTCTCCAGAAATATAATTGCTCTGGATGTTTCTTTCCCCCATTTCCCTAAAATATTTTTTCAAAAGGTTTGAAGGGAACAGCATGTGAAATCTGAAGAACATCTGAATAAACCTCTCTACACATTAGAAATTTGCCCACTTGAGCTTCTCATGCTAGTAAGGGCATAAGGAGAAACATATATATACATAGGTAAGTGAGAATGATATAATTTTGCCCATTTATAACCTTAATTGTAAGGCTCTTTGTTCTAACACTGTTATATGTCTGCCTCTCCTTGTCTCTGTCTCTCACACACGCGCACATACACGTATGTGCACGCACACACACACACACACACACACACACGCACACAAGAAAAGGACCCAGATGGTTTCTTTGATCGGAAAGTGCTCAGTTTACGCAAACAGCTTCAAAAACGCTACAGAAAGAAGGGCTGCCAGGCCCGCCCATGCTGGTCACCACAGGTCAGCCAGCCTGACTGGCTCCAAAGTCTGCTCCCGCTTCGGATAGCACCGCATCCACGGGGGGCTGATGGGCGAGCACAGACCGGGCTCAGCCTTACACGTTACACTGACGCAAATAACCTATTCCCTCCTGCCGCCTGGCCGCAGGAAATTGTCTGCTGGCTTCACCCTTATAGCTTCTAATGCGCTTGGAAGGAAAAGGAGGAAAAAGATCAATGACCTTTGTCTGACTGGTAAAAGGCCTTAGCATATTTATAGTGAGTACCATCGCCTCTGTTGCAGCAAATATCAAATTACCATGGAGCACTGGAGACAGTATTAGCATCCAGAACCAGCAGATAGGAGCTGCAGCCCACTAACGCCATGAATCAATCCAAGGATATAAAAATAATGAACCCCAAAATGGCTGTGTTTAAGTCTACCACTCCTGGGCTTTGTCTGAAACCTGCCTTTGTCTTTTTAGGCATTGCACTAGCCTACAGCACCGTTCGGCCCACAGCGACCAGCGCTTTGGGGCACAGAGGAGATCTGATGTTACGATCTCAGCATGGAAATGCTACTGACCCTGCAAGGAGAGTACGTTTAAGCTATTTCTCCGGCTACCTGAATTTTCAACAACTACTCAGCGGTCAGTCGGACAGCTCTGATTACAAAACGTGCTACAAAGGAGAGGGGAGGGGTTGCAGGCAGGTATGTTGGCCGTCATGCACTCAGAGCAGCTCCGAACCCTCTCCCGAGCCACTGCGCCTTTCCAACTCTGCCTTTCCTCACTGCCTCACTCGAGAAGCACTTCTGGAGCCTGCACTTTTGGCGGTGCTCTCGTTAATTAAGAAATAAATCAGAAGACAGAGAATTCCTTCTCCTATGGGGGTTGCAGATCGCACCTCAAATGCATTTCCCTAACGCTTTGCAGAGGCTCACGCTGACCTCGGTCAGCATGGGATGCGCCCGTCGAGGCAGGCAGGCAGGATGCCTGGAACTGGCATTCCCCGCAGCAACCCGCGAGGACGGTGGCGCTCTTAAATTTGCCGTAGGGTGGGCTGGACCAGGAGAAGGGGAAGGCCGCATCCTTGCTCTCTCACTTACACAGCGAGACCGGCAGCAAATGCGCACGACTATTTCTAGCAGGCACAGTATGGCTTATGCCAATACGAAGCAATTAGTTGCTACATAAGCAGACAAAAGCGCCGTCGCAGACAGCATTTCTCAGCTGACCTTTTGTTAAGAAGCCATCTTGTTACTGTCTGCCTGATAGCTCGATAGAGCAGCCAGTGGCAGCCTTGGGCTTCCCAAAGACAAATCGAAGCGCTCCAGATGGGACTTCCCTTCACTCACTGCAGATGTGTGTGTGCGTGTGTGCGTGTGCCAAGGAACGGGGAGGGAAAGCCTGGTTCTTATACTCAATTTCCCCTTCACAGGGGATAAACAGGCAATTACGCATCCTTTTATATTTGATGGCCAAGTGCTGAACTTGAAAGCACACTATTAGTTTGTGTCCCTTCAGGGCCAGTGCAATAAGTAGCCAGGAGAGCTGGGGCTAAGGAAGAGAGGGTGTTGTCTGCTGTTAGTGTGACAGTCTTGTCAGCAGCGTTCACATTACTGGAAGGTAATAAAGTGACAAGTAAGTTATTAGAAAGATATGAGGTGAAATTGAACTGAAGCTTCTTGCTGCTCAGCTCAGGGTTTTTTTTCCTTTTCCTGCTTTGTAATGGGCCACTATTTGTTACAAACCAAGCCTTGTCTTGAGATCTTATATATATAAAAAAAGAAATATTTATTCTTTGCAGTAAAGGTCACATGAATTTACAACACCACACTTTAAAGGAGAGGAATGGGAAAACAGTTTTATGACAACTACAGCTGCTACTTAAAAAAATACAGTGTCATCATAATGAACAATAATACTGGTTAAAGTCAGAGGACTGGTCAAAAATTTGTCCTTTTTTAACTCCTCGGTGGACAAGAAATGTGTTTTTCTTTCAGTGCTAATGCCAAACACAACAGCATCAGTATTGGGATATATTTGACAAATATCTTGATTAGAAAATCAAAGCTATCATTCAAGACCATGGCTTGACCGGGGAAAACAAGCCACATCAAGGCTAGTTAACTACAGACTCAGGATAACATTACTCATATAAAAAAGTTGCTGCTTCACTCTGTTATGGGCCATTTTAAAGGCAGTGATAATGCTGTTTGGCAAGAAGAGACAGAAACCATGGGACTGGAACAGACATGTACTTGGGCAAACATGTAGGTGAAAGGTTTAGGCCATCATATGATGCTGCTCTGTTCATAAAGAAAAAATGGGTATGGAAAAGAGTTCCTTTTATGTCCCTATGAGAGGGGAAAAAAAGCCCAGCTCATCATGTGGCAACAGCAGGATATGCTGATGCTTATCTAGCAAAGTAGCACTAGAGTCACTGTTTTGTTGAGTTACTATAGCAGCAAAGTAGTGACATAAGGAAAAAAAATAAAAAGGAACTGACATGTACCAGCTGCCATCATGTGTCTGCCACTCACCTTTTCCCCACAGGGAATTCAGCTGCCACCTCGCCCTTACTACAGACACCTTTCCTTCTTCTTCTTCTTCTTCTTTTTTTTTTTTTTTTTTTTTTTAAATAATAGAGAGTAATTCTATTAATACAATGCAAAGAGAAAAGTGACAAGAACATTCTTGGGAGAGAAGAAGGAGTAACATTTCCATTCATGTAACTAGCACTTAAAATTTAGAGGAGCATGTGTGTGCTTCTAGATCAAACACTTTCCCTCCTTTCTTCCAATAATGCCTTGAAAGCGTCCTGCAGAATTTGAGTACAAATGTACTTCTGAAAAGATGTTCTGTATCCTCGTGTTAGCTGACATCCCAAATGATCTTGTGAAAAATGGGTCCAATACAAGTACTTCGATTACAAAATACCAAGCTTATTGAAGGAGAAACTTTTGGAACTAAATCTCTGGTCCTGTAAATGGTTCCTATCTTTGGAACAGATCAAACCCTGATTCATTATGTTTCTGACATTTCCCTGTTACAGACACTCACACAGCTCTTTGTCTTGTTGCTTCGGCACATTCCTAGCCCATATAATTAGCTATGCTAGATCCTTAACTGTGTTAATTAAGTGAGAAGACTAAAACTCAGGAAAAACTCAGGCAGAATCCTGCAGCCCCTCTTCCTGCGAGCGGTACCGGATCCCATCAGTGGAGATGCTGACCTCCCCAGGCAGCTATTTTACTATTTAGAACCTGACTTGACTCTTTTTCCTAAACAGCTCCTTTTTGGGGGATGGAATGGGAAGGGCATAATTGAAGGAAAGCTTATGAACTTCCGGAATAGGCAGAGAAGGTATACTTTCATTTGAAAGAGAGAGAGAAAGAGGGAAGGAGGGAGAGAAAGACAGAAAGAGACAGAAAAAGAAAGAAAGAAAGAAGGAAGGAAGGAAGAAAAACAGAAAAAGGGACGGAGAGAGGGAGGAAGGGAAAGAAAATGCACCGAAGTTTACTCACAGCAAACGCGGTACACAATTTTTGCTGTGTAACATATCCACAGATCCCTGGGAAACGGACATTTTATGAGCTGAGTCATGAAAAGCCATTGAGAGAAAAGTGTGAGTGTTAATAGGCTTTTTAATCTGAACCTTCCACATTTTATCAAATTCAGTTGTGACTCAGTGACTGAATGCTTATACTTTGTGTGCAATACTACAGTGTCACTGTGGTGCCAGTTACAGTTTAAGGGCTGGATGACTTTTGCATTATGAAACTCTTCTGTGAAGGTGCAGCTAGAGACAAAGTTAACATTTCAGCCAGTACAATATCTATCTGGTTGAGCTAAAAATGGACTAAATATCATAAGGTATGCAGGAATACTTATGCCTTAAATAAGCTCTTTACAAAGACCACCTAATTAGTCCTCACAGCAGCACCCTTATGGGGTATGATCACAGCCATTTTTTAACAGATGCAGAACATGAATAGGTGATGTGATCTGTCCAAGACTAAGCAGTGAGAAGGGGCCACCAGTGATATTAAAGCTCAGTTCATGGTTCCCACACTCGTGCTTTGATTTTGCTGTTTTCCTTCCAAATTGTTAAGTACAGGTTTTCAAAAGAAACCTAGTGTTTAATTGACATCACACACTTTCCTGAAAAAAAGAAAATCTCCAAAACAAAGAAAAAAGCCAACCAACCTCCAGCCAAGTAATTCTGTTTCTAAAGCAGATGCACGATGCAATGTGGACAAAGCCTGTTTGATATCTACAGAAAAATGCATCTATTCTGAATGAACAAAATGGTAAAAGGACCTAGAGAGTCTGTCCACTACACCTATAGGAACCAAATCCAGAGAAGCAAACACCATGAGAAATGAAGAGTCTCTGCATGCCTCCTCTTCTCTCCCCCCAAGTCAGTCTAACTCTTGTAAAAGGGTATAGATTGGCAGGCTTGGAAACGGAGGGCTAGCCATAGGATTATGACAGCACAAGCAATTGCAGAACATTTCTCTTGTCACCACAACCTTGCAGCCGTGCCCTGCACTGCACAGATGAAAGACTTAGTCTTTCTGCTTACTGCATTCTGGTCACTGCTGGGATCACTGAGAGATGCTGGCTATTGTGTTACTTTTTGTCATTAAAGCCAAACTTCTTCAATATAACACTCTTTTGAGATTTTTCAGAAACTTTCAAGTGATACAAATCCCATCACAGAAACAATTCTGATAAATACAGACTCTCAGAGAGAAGTATGGTAAGTATGAAGGTGGGAGACACCATTCAATTCGATGAAACTTTATGCGTAATCCTAAAACCAGAATATTCTGACATTAATATCACGAGCACTGAAGACACCAGGTGATTTGCCTACAAATAGGAATGAGCAATAATCTGTCCACGATAAACTTTTCTTGCTTTTTAGGGTATTTCCTACAGGGCTTAAGCACAATCTGAATGAAGCTCAGGATTCCATAAAAGTAGGACTGCAGAGCTTCTAACAGTTTTTTTGAGGTTTGTCCCTGCTCCTTTACTTTTTATAATGTCCTGTTTCATTTTGTGTAATAAACAGATTTTTTTCTATGTAATTCATCTGCTGAATTTATCTGCTGATGATGTTTAAGTTTCCAAACAAGTTTACCAAAACCATTTGACCTTTAACTGAAACAGAGTAAAATGAGAATGCAGAACAGTGATTCATTCAGTGAAGAATTATTTATATACCTCAAATGTGTTTTTCATTAAAAAAGATATTTATTTATACCATACATACTTCAAAACAGTGTTTTTTTCTGTAGGTATCATTCAGTTACTGTTGTTTTGTTTTTTATACTTTCCATCTTGCTTGGTTCCTAATAGCTTGGGAGGGGGACAGGAGTGCCGTACAGATCACACTACAAAGGTCCATGTGTTTTAGAAGAATGCACCTTTACTGTTCTAATTTCCCTCTCTCACAAACGCACAGCATAAAACAAAGCAAAGCAGATCTCTCCACTCAATTTAACAAGGCAAACTAGTTGAGACTTTGAGGAAAAATAAAAAAGATGAAAGAAAAAAATACAGCGAAACTGCTTAGCTTTTTGCTATAAACTTTCTTTCTATTGAACCAGGAGGTAAGTTTTCCTTGTAGTTTCTGTAGGATCAACAAACGACTTCATCAGTGTCAAAAGTCAAAAAAGTGATCAGAAGCTTGTACCCTATGGGAGCATAGTGAGAATTTCTTAAGATTTTTTTTTCTCTTATTTTCTACAACTGGAAATACTGGTTTATTAGCTATTGATTCCTAATTTTGGAGAAAAAAATACTGAAATGCATAATAAATCCAAAAAAGAGGAAATCTATATAAACAGCTTCCTCTAGAAAATGTAACAGGAATAACTACTCAAGTGAACATAAAGGTAAAAATGATCAAAATGCACAACAAATAAAACAATGAGAAGCTGAAACAAAGGAGCATTTCTGACTCTTGACTAAAAAAAAATGTTCTGGGTCAGTACATACAGAAAAGGAACACATTCTCACTGAACGAGTATTGTATTGTATGCTGAAATATCCCTTTTTTTTTCTTTTTTCTTTCTTTCTTTTTTTTTTTTTTTACGGAAAAAAAGTCTACAACACACACCCTAATGGTTTTGGCTGTAGGCTGAACTTAAGTAAATATCATCATTCAGTCAGTATGTTGTGGTAACTTAGGCTGCCAGTGTGGTTTACCAGCTCAAGCAACATGTGTAAACACCGGAAACAAAAAAGATTCAGACAGCCTCTCTTTCTCTCTTTCTCAATTGCTTGCTCCTTCTCCCTCTCCCTCTCCCGCTCATACTCGTTCTCTCTCTCTCTCTCTCTCTCAAACTTTCGTTCTTTTCTGACAAACCATGTGGGTGAAACACAAAACATTAATAAAACTAGAGATCCTTATTCTGGCCTCTAATTTAACCAAAGGGAAAGTTACCCAATAAAAAGTCCAGCATATGTTTTCAGAGCTTCTAAGTGCTTCTGCCATTAATTTTTTTTTGATTGCTTCTATAAAACGTGCCTTAATCATACTACAGCACTTTCCATTGCAAATAAGACAACTTTACAGAACAACAGAGTTATTAACATTATTTCCCTGTTCCTTTTTTTTAAACACCGCAAAAATCCAGGCCATAGTAAGGAGCACGCAAAATTATATCCATCTTTCCAGGCCATAGTAAGGAGCACGCAAAATTATATCCATCTTTGTTCTGTGACAAGTAGTATCGGCATCTCTATCCCCAAATATTACCCATGTTCAACCAAAGAAAAGTTTCCACTGATTCAGATGACACAATTCTGTCTTTTTCTTCTATGTAATGTAGCATATAAGGAATAAGGATGCACTATTGTTTCTAATAATAATTGGCACTTGAGAAAAGCACCAAGAATTCTGTATTTCACTTTACCCCTTCTCCCACCCCCGGTGTTTTTTTCCATAGTCCAAAAACTCCAACTGTGGTTATGGTGAATAAGTAAGTACATTTTCTTTTTTCAAAACGTGTGCAAAGTTGGCACTTTTGTATTAACACTAAACACTAATACTCTTTGTTTGGCATTCATGCCCTCATACTGACCAGACCACTTTTATCTAAGTGTATTTTTTTAAAGACACTTACTGAAAATATGGCAATAGTTTAAGGAAAAAAAAGCATGGATATTATTACACATCCCCTTGTAGTGTACGAAAAAGTGCATGACTGGATTTATGTAATAGTACAAGACAAAAAAACTGTATCAGACTAGGTACTGTAAAGCATGCCAGCACCTCTGTATTACTTATATCTAGCAGGTAGTTAAAACAAGACCGTGGTTCTTTTAAAAATGTGCATTAAAGCTAACATAAATGAGTAGAACTAGCCAGCGAACTATTTTTCCTGCTTACCTAACAGCTGAATGTAACTGTAAAAATTAAGCAAAAAAATAAGAGTTAAACCACAATCAATACAATTGTTTTACATCATAGGCCCGTCAAGGCTCAATATATATATACAAGTGTAACAGCCATGCTTAGTAGAACATTATCCCCATCTTAGTAGAACGTTATCCCCATCTTAGTAGAACGTTATCCCCATCTTAGTAGAACATTATCCCCAATCTTAGGTTATCCCCAATCTTTAAAGACACAAAGACAACTAAGTAGATAATTTTTTTTCTTTTTGTTTCTTTGCTTTTTTTGTTGCTTTTTTTTTTTTTTTTTTTTTTTTTTCAGGCAATAGTCATGGGTAGGACAAATTGTCTCTTTGGAGATGACCAAGAACTTTATAACAGAACTAGGGACAATTGCAAGTTTTCTGTGGGTCTGGTTTTTGTTTTTGCTTGCTTTTTTTCATGAAGGGTATTTCACCCCAGATTTAAGATCCCACTTTTTTGTTTTTATCCCCAGAAAACAAAAAAAAAATCCAACAACCAACAAAGGGAAAAAAAGCACCTGGTGTTTCTTTCTTTTGTTAAAAAAGAAAAAAAAAGATTATATATATATGTATATTTATATATATATATATATATATCAAGAGAGACTGTATATGGCAGTTCAAATGTGGTAGGCCCTCTGTGAGAGCTGGCATTATGCCGTGTCCATCCTTAACTAATCTACGGAAGTGAAGGGAATGTTTTTATGCAAGTTAGGGTTCTGACTGTGCCGGTTTCGGCTGCGGACAGAGGAGAACATCATGTTGCACCCGGGGACTTTGCATTTGTGCATTTCTCGTAAGTGCACTGTTTTATAGTGCACTCTGAGGGTCCCCTTGTTGCTGTACATTTTGTGGCAAATGTTACACATTATCCCACCGTTGCTCACCGAAACACTGTTGAACATGAGGGATCCGGGGACATCGGCGCCCATACCTACAGCTAAGGCAGGGGCATCTGCTTTGTGGGCAGATTCCCCGCTGTCACTTGCCCCATCGACGTCGTCCAGGAGAATGCCCTCATCGCTGCCTGCATCAGATTCTCTGGAGGAATGGATACTGCTGCTGGACTGGATGCTGGAGGTGGTGCTCAGGTCCAGGACCATGTAGTCCTCCGACATGCCCCTGCCGTACCCATTCATGTGGGAATCCTCGGTACCAGCAGGCGAGGAGGTGTCTTCCCGGATGTCGAGCCCCATCTGATGCTGAGCGCCGTAGATCTTCACCAAAAATTCGTCACGGAGGTCTTTGCTAAGAGAAGGCTGTGAGGAGTCCAGGCCCATGTCATCCAGTTCTTTGGTCAACAGTTTACGGTGCAGGTTTATGTTAGCACTGTGTCTGGGAAAGGAAGAAGGAAGGGAAGAAAGGAAAAACGTACAGTATTTTTGATTAAACATACAGTTGCCAAGCACCAGACCCAACTTCTGATTTAGCAATGATTTACAATTATTTATAACTTGTCCCCTATCCACGTTCCTTGGACAATTCTATTTCTTTATAAAGGAACAATTTGCAACATAAAAACAAAACAAAACAAGCAAAATAAACCCCCCGACTCCCTTTCAGTTTCAGCTACTGTTCCTCAACATTGGTCCCCAGCAGCAGCTACAGCCCTGGTGTTTGAAAATTACAAAATACACTGGAATAACAGAAAATGCGAAATGCTGTTCTTGGTCCCTGAATCCCTGCTGGTCTTCCTAAAAGCCTCACTTCAGAAGAAGATATTAATATATAGAATATCTGTGTGAGTTTGTATATAAATATATATATACACTTGTATATTTATACATTCATACATACATATATAAGTATAAAATATACATATATATGTATATTCACACAGCTGTATAAGTGAAATATAGGAAGAGAAAATATTGACATGACTGAATGATAGCTAGTTAGAGGTCCTGATTCTGATGATGTAATTCTGATATCAAGGTATTCAGAATCAGGCCAAACAGAGATGAAAAAGACTTGAGGGGGTTAGGAAAACAAGTCTCTGAAATCCACAAATGAGTTTCTGAAAAATCTCGGACAAAGTCACTGGTTCCATCCTTCTGGGAGGGTACTGTTGGTCTTCACTATACTCTTCCCAGTGCTGCGTCTAATGCAGTGCTAAATGCCTGACTGAAGTGGTGTAATTTTCAATAAAAAAATACTAATGACAATACAGAATTTTGCCCCAAATCAGTCAAAACACTTAAGCAGGGGCCTTGGCTTAGATATGTCTTGAAGTCACTGAGTGCTCAAGAGGCACTGGAAAAGCTGTCACTGACGTCAGCGGTCTTTGGACCAGATCCCAAGAGCTGCAAGTTAAAACATTCTCAAGTGTTTTACAGGATCAGGGCCTTTGTTCTCAAGAATTAAAGCTCTACATTTGCAAATAAAACTTAAGCCTTTGGGTTAGTAGCTGTGTAATACAGCCTATTATTTTAAATACTGCATTCTACTCTCCACTTTTGACATTGGCCTTTATTTATCCATTGCAGTAGAACCTCACTGATTTGCAGTAGTGTCAGGAAAATCCTCTTTGAACAACTGCATTTTCTGAATTAACGATGAAACCAACAAACATGACAGACATCAAAGACCTCTGAACACAGAACATGCTCTTTTTGTCGAAGTGTTTAAAGATGAGAAATCAGTATAAAGTTTTCGATATTAGAAAACTTTAAGGTTCAGTATTCTGAATGTGCACCATTGCCGAGGAAAAGGAGGACAAATATTTGTTTTCTTTGGAGGGTGACTGGATTTTCAAATCAGTGACAAAAGAATTAGCGAAGTTCTACTGCATAACATTCTTTGCAAGCTAAGGACCCAAACCCGCAATTTACAACATGCAGACTCACCAGTCTGTCTGCCCATTATAAATTGCAGATCAGAGCCCAAATGTAGGAGGGGAAAGAAAGAGGGCAGGGAGGGGGAAGAAAGAGAGAGAGAGAGAGAGAATTTTAACACAGGAATACTTTAATTTGCAAAAAGTACTAGGTATAAAATTGGCACAGGAAGACATAACATTGACCAATGTTTTACAGAGATTCATGTCTTACAGTAGCAAAAAAGGGAGAAGGAAAACAATAGCTATTAGCAATATTTCCTTATTGGAAGCTTTTGTTTAAGAAACCCTTTGAAACATACCTCTCAACCAGCTGATGTTCCAACCATGGTACAGCAATATGCAGACAAATGCAGACAAATGAGGAAAATGCAAATTTTTGAAGATTAAAGTGATGTGGGGTAAATTTTGGTAATTTTCTATCACTTATTTTGTAATGCATCTATCTGTCGCACATAATTTACAGTAAAAAGTAAAGGTAATAGTAATAGTAATGATCTGGCCCACTCACTGGGCCTGCCATTGACCCCGGCAAGTGCAGGTAACTGTCCTTTGACGTAAAACTGCTACTGAACTGCAATTTAATCCAATCACGTCTGCTTGGGATGCAATTATTGGGGTGGGGGCATCTAAAATGGAGGATTTCTATCCTAATGAGAAACAGTTGAGAGGTATGGGCAAGGGCGTAAAAAAGTGGAGAGCATTCCTTGTTTTTCTCCCACAGGGAAAACACTCCTTTCACACAAGCAAGTAAGGCATTGTTGCTGTTTTGAGGCGCAGAAGTGTAATTATGCATATCCCCACACTGCACTTATGAAGGCTGAGCTTACCTTGTGATAAGATCAGCTTTCTAATCTTTTGCTAAATTGAGATCACAAAAGAGAGAGAGAAGAGAGAAGGAGAAAAGAGAGAAAGAAAGAGGAGAGAGAGAGAGAAAGAGAACAAATTCACATTCCAATCCAGACATATCTGGTTAAAAAAAAGACAAAAGAAAATAATATCTGAAACCAATAAAATACAGACTTTATTTAAAGTCTTGACCATGAAATTGTTTTTTGTCAGCTGTACTCTCACTTACACTGTTGTCCTGATGGATACTGACTCAACCAGACAATATGAGAAACATAAACCAAATTAATCAAAGCAAATTCACAGCATCCTCATCATCATCCACAAATGAGTTCTGAATAGACGCATGCAGTGTGCACACACATGAGTGATAAACAGTACTCCTGGCAGCCCCTCTCTCCGTAGAGCTGCTCCTTGCCTTCCTGGTGTCGGATGGCGTACGCTCCAGCTAAAGCTGCTAAGTACTGTACAGGAAATGCTTACTGTGACGGCCTGTCCACGCTGACCAGAGTTATTACATGGGCATAAAAGCACAGTTGTGCTTATCATCATAACGCTAACTGCAAACTACTCGTAAAGTGCTGGTGTGTTTACTTCTTACCGTTTCTCCAGCTTCACACACACACACCCCCACTCCCTGCCCCAACCCGCCCCGATTTCACACTGAAGAGAATAGGGGAATTTGCTGCGGCGCAGAAACCAGCCAGGAGAGCTGTAACTGTCTGTTGCCTCTCACACATTCACGCTCGCTATTTCCCTGGTTTGCTGCTGAGAGAAACAGTGGCCAGGCACGCGGTGAAAATAATGTCAACATTCATTGAATGAAGAGATAAGAATAAATTACCGCGGTTAAAGAGGGGCCACTGAGCCCCAGATGGACAGAGGCCATTCTGAGAAAGACCAGCAAAAGGATGAAACCCCTGCTGATGCTCTGATAGGGAGAGATGCCTCCCTTATTCAATTCTCACTTGCAGCAGTGGCAATCAGTAATCTAATTAAAGTATGTACCAGCCCATAATATCTGTCAGGCAAACGATGTGCAGAAATGTGTGGACAAGTTCTGGCACTCTGCTCAGCAGTGTCCCTTTTCCGCTGTCAGCAGTACTGTTGGATTCTCCTAATATAATTACATTGACTTTTATTCAATTAAGTGCCATTCCTAGCCTTAAAAAAAAGCTACTTTATCAATTGATTCAGGTGTAATGCAATAATAAAGATGAACTCATGGCAGTGCATTAGCTCTGCTGTTCATAACTTCTGAACATAGGTTCATTCATAGCAGTCGATTTCCATTATGCAACCACAGTTCAAAAGAATTGATTCTTTTACATTCATTTCTTAATCTATTTCACTTGTGTTTAATACTTTCCCTAAATATCACATGCAAAAACATTCTGTTAGGGATGAGAGGCATGCATTGTGAGAAAACGTTCATTTAATCGGACACTGCATATTTGAAATGTTAAGATAAAACCAAAGTCACACTTTGTCAGAATTAAGAATACTGTGTGCCAAAATTACTAGCCACTCAGGTTTGCAGTAGCTGAAAGATAAGTGGCTTAGGAGGGAAGGAAAGCATGGTTTTACCGACACACAAGTCTGCAGTACCCAGGGCCTGGTGTTGCATCCTTTTGCTGCCTGCTACCCAACTAAACGTAGCGGCACGCACTGAGGCTCAGGCTGAGGACCACATACAGGGTGCTACTTAAGCAGTGCTCTGCATAAAAACTGCTTTTCTGGGGGACGACAGCAGCATTCCCAGGGTTTCTGGGGTAAAGACAAGGGGGGAGTCCGCTGTAGGAACGTGCCCATTCACGTGAGGACTGCTGCAAATAGTGGGTCCATAAACAAAAATGGAGTAAAAAACCAAGCATATGGATGAAGGCAGAGTAGAAAGAGAAACAGAATCCTGAATGGGGCAGGGAAGTTTAAAAAGGGAGATGTTCCGGAAAAAGCAGGCACTGGTAATTGACAAATAGAATGTGGCACTGAATTTAGGGGCAGAAATTAGCATCTTGAAAGCCATAAAGAATATTATTCAAGTGGAAAGGCAGAATAGTATGTGGTAGACACACTACTTTGACCCAACAGGTTCAAACAGCAATCTGAGTCACAAGAAGAGAACAAAACACAGCACTAAAATATTGGCCAAGCCTTTACTCTCTTGTGTCCTGATGACCATAACTATTTCTTTGGTCCTTCATCCTACGGTGTTCTTCCTTGACTTTTTCTTGAAAAACAGTACGTATTCCACTGATTTACACTGCTGAGAAGGTTCCCAGGCCCCTTTCTCCATACCACATCAAAGTACCTTACCCTAACCTTTTGCAACTCTTCCTCGTCCACTCAGCCACTCCCAAATCCTAGCAAGTCCTCTACAAACTTCCAGTCAATGTCAGCCTTCTTGTCATCTGTCCACCTGCTGCTCCTCCTGGCACCCGCAGTTTCTTTCTTCAGCTGTTCTGCTCATGGTGATTTTCACCATCACTGACCCTTCCTCCCTTGAATACCGCTGCTAGGACCATGTAAATGGTGCTCCCTAGGTAAGCTGAGGCACAAGCTCCAGTGTAGTGACTTATGCAGGGCATGAACCCTCCCATCAAACAGGTGGAAAATCAGGAAGCGAGACACACCAAAGTCAGCTGGGCTCCAGCTTGCCACGGCTACATTATTCCTTATACCTGAGCTAGCTAATTTAAAGCCATCTCTAGTGTCCTGCACACTGCAGTTGTTACTATCTGCAGGGGAAAAAACTTAAAGTACTTCAACACATGGCAGAAGTACATATATGTATAGAAAACATAAAAACATTTGACCTAATAAAATCCTTTGAATGTATCTGGATTTTTTAGACCGCTTATTTGTACACCATCTACTAAATGAGATTTGATCCTGGCAATATAAATGTTGCATAAAGGAAGTGGAGAATGAACTCTTCAAGAAAGAAATACGCGGTCAAAGAGCTTAATTAAAGGCAGATCTCATTCAACCCCAGTGACCAGATCTACCCCATCCTAGGCAACATGGGACCGTGAGGAAAGTTACTTCTGAGAAATTAAGATGATATACACCAAAGAATGCCCCTAAATCTGTTTAGTTCTGTATTACATGTCATTTACCCTTAAAAATGAGGGGAATATTTCTCCCAGATGTTTTGACATGCAGTTTGCTGTGTCAAGAAAGTTTTAGTGAAGTCTCGCTTATTTTAGGAAGCTCAGAAGGCCTGACTTTTCATACAATTAACATTCTTCTTCCACGTTACTACTCATGAATTAGTCATATGGTAGGCAGAAGTGTGTGGACAAGTTCTCACCAGAGGGAAGCTCAGCCTTCTGAATTCAGTGATCTTAAGAATGAATCAGTGCTGCAAAAGATGATAATGATAATGATGATACACGTGAAATCTGTGGTTGCTGCCAAGCGGCCAGGGTATTACACCTCCCAGTTCACCACTGGCTTTCCAGACTGGAATTTCGGTAGCAGCACAATGCAGAGTGCTACAGTGACCACAGGAGCTCTCTGGCTGCATGCGTGATGCTGCTGGAGGTGGTATTATCCTTCCATCCTTAAGTTCACAAGAATACTCTTCCATAATTACAATTCACTGTCGGTTCCACCCCACCTACTACTAGCAAGCTTCTCTTGTGAGAGATGCACTGCATCAACAAAAGAAAGGGGATTATAAGCCTAGGAAATACGGTCAATTGAATGTACATGCCATTTACACAGCTCATAAATCCAGACTGGGTTCTCTTCAGCAGTTTCTTTCTATACCTGTCAATGAATCTGATTTTGTTAATTTACTATCCATTTGTTGGAAAGAAAAATGTAATGGCTGTTTTATTTTAGTTTATTTTTATTTAGTCATTCTTTTTATTTCTTTTTGAAGTGACTGAGGAGGAATTTATCATAGAGTAAAATTTGTCCTGGCACAGAGGGTGGTGTAAATTCTGTGTATGATTCAAGGCCAATTGTGGGTGCACACCAGGAGCATAAGTGGCTGCAGTACTATCTGCACTGGGACAAATCTCACTTCTAATGAGCACAGAGAAGCTGAGGAATTTCAAAGATAAAGAGTATTCCATTTATTTAAATTCAAGCACTATACAATGCAGAAAATGAAGTGGATGAAAAATTAATTTGTATGTTTTGCTGACAGTTCAGGGCAGGGCAGACTGTTGAAAATGAACCATGAAGCAATATTTTCTAATTTTAACAAGAGAAAAAAATTATTATGCTTAAATATTAAGTGGGTGAGAGAAAAAGAGAGCAAGATTGTTTCAACAACATAACTGTTAGGGCAGTCAGTTAAGGACTAAGGAAACCCCTTTTCTGGCCCTGATGCAGTCAGACAGAAAGGTCAGCCTTCGACATCCCAGCCAACCTCCAACATCCTAGCTACATGTCCTAGCCATTGGTCCCTTGCTCCTCCTTGGTAGAGTATAAGTGCCAAAGGTCCCTGATGGAAATCTCACTCCAACATCAAAATGACTGTACAGTATTGCACATCAAAATTCTGAAATGAATAATTTCAATGTTTCCACCTGTATCTCCCCACATCCCTCCTTCCTGTGTTTCCAGCTAAAGCAATTATCCCAAACCGCCTATAGCTCGAGTTCTGAAAATGCATTTTTGACAAATAAACAATTTGCCAAAATAATGTCACCCAGCTCTATCATTCAAATGCTGCACAGAAATCAGAGACAGGAGCTCACAGCAGCTTTGCTTTAAATTATAGTAAGTGATCCTGGCATTAAGTAATATGACAAAATTATATTTAGAGACTTAATACAGTAAAACACAACATTAAATATTCTTCCTTCCAGGTAATAGTCAATATTTTTTTAAGAAGAAAAAAGCTAATACTTGATTATGAAACCAAAGGTTCTATTGCAAAATCAAAGGCCAGGATACATTTGTCTGAAGGTTTGCACAGAGATCTGCAAACCTCTCATCGACAGTGGATATCGAAGTAACTGCTCAGGCTGTACAGGCCCCAGACAAGCTATCCTCCTGCACATTTAGTTTAAAGTCTTGTCAATCCATTTTAAAACATCATAAAGAACGAAGCTTTCACTATTCCTCCCATGAGGATTCTTCCACACCTAACCAGCTCAATAGAAGTTTTGCCCAGTATTCAGCCTACTTTTCTTACCTATAACAAAAAGATGTGAACGAAAGCTCTCTTTGTTTCTCTTCACCTCGAAGGCTGTCAATTAAGGTTTACAGCTTCATTTAAAACTTTCACATGATTTAAATCTCTAGCACGGCAATGCATTGTGGTCTTACCTCAATTCATGTTGCTTTCCTGTTTATTTAGGCCTGAAACTCACAAAAAGGTTCAGAATACGTGAACGTAACAAAGTAAACCCAGAATTTTATCCTTTCTCAGAACCTCTGCAGACTAAAAGTGCTGAGTTTCACGCAGCTAAAATCAAAGAACCAGAAAGTAAGACTCTGACTAAATATAACAGTGTACATATTTATGAGAAAAGATGTGGCCTTAATTCTGATGTTTCTTCAAGAAGGAAGCAGCAATCATTTTCCCCATTTACTTAAGAAAAATCAACAATAAAATAGTTCCTGGAATTTAATTAGTACTGTTAAAGAAACTATTCTCTTATTTACCATTCTAATTTTGCCTCTCTCTCAGTAGCCTTTGATAAAACCGGATTTTTTTTAATGTTAAAAAAAAAGGACATCCATAAATTTAAGCAAAGATAACAAGGTTTGAAATCCTGGTCTGAAGTAAATGATGAAAATCACATTTATATAAACAGGACCAAGATTTCAGTCTGTGCATTACCACTTCCGTGTATCCGATCATGCTTAATTTGCCTCTGAAAGCAAGAGGAAAAATAGGGATAGAAGCTAGTACTTTAGAACAATGGGTGAAGACAAAAAGCTACACTACTCAGTGAAACTATGGCATTTTTACATGAGTAGTTTGGGTAATTGCATTGGTTCTTGAGGCTTTAAATTGCATAGAATCTGAAAAATATTAACCTTTCATAGGAAGAAAATCCAAAAGGTAACATACAGTTCAGCACCTATTAAAAAAAGTAAAAAAAAAAAGTGCTTATTAAATGCAGGAAATAAAGGACAAGCAAGTTCTTGCAAATTAAAGATGTGGAGCCCAGTCATTTCAATCCCTTTCAATATGAAACAAATCACTCACACTGGTCACGAAGACAGCTCCCTCTACACTCAAATTATTCACTTGAAGATAAGCTCCCACCAAACTCTTTAGGGGTTTAACTAATTTACTGCACAGATACGGCACGTCTGTTGTAATAACAGGTAGGATGTATTGGGGTCGACCATTTATCAGAATTAGACTTCTTTTTTCAATTCGCAGTGAATTATGCTGCCTACACTGCTCCTCTTTCTCAGAGCTTCCCATCCCCTTACGGCCCCTAATGTGGCAGGCAAACAAAATTGACAGTCTCATCTTGTCAACAAGGGGTGATTCTCCTGAGAAGCCATTTAACTTTGCAGAGGAAGCAATGTATTAATGTGCCTGTCCCAGGAATGTTAATCATCTTCAAGCTCCCTCTAACTTTGACATGAACGAAATCACCAAATTTGTTTACTAAATGAATCGTAATATGCTAATAAGAGAGCATGACATATATGGTAAAGCCAAACAGATGGTTTGTTTACTCCACTTTGCAACTTTATAAATGTTGTAACTCTGAAGATGTTAGCGAGAATTATTGGTTTGTTGGCAGAGGCAAACATGCCTTTTGCATACTTAATCTAGAGTTAGAGTCAGAAAACAATTTGTCATCACCATGGAATGCATTAAAAATGTTAATGTCGAGATGGCATTTGTGGAGGCAGGATAGCCAACTATGCAAGCAGATACTCAGGTTAAATGTGGAACTGATATCTGATGGCAATGTGTGCTACCATATCATGTTTCAGTGTAAAATCTCACAGGTTGTGGATTTTTGAAAGGCCCAGTAATTCAGTACATACCTGTTGAGGTGTTTAGTGAGACAGTCCTTACGGTGTGAACAGAATTACACTTTCACAACAGCTGTGTGTGCTCAGAAGCATCGAGGTCATGTCGCACCCTTAATATATTACTATTGTTGTCCATTAAAGATCAAAAGATATTACAAACAAAAAGCATAACCACTGGCATATTTGCCAAAGTTCCTCAGAAATGATCATAATTGTTTTGCAACACTTCAACCTCACACTTTACTAGCTGCCTGGAAGCAAAACAGACACATTACAAAATAGCCAGCACTCTTGTCTACTTGCCGGACCGGTTAAGAAAGTTTAGGACAAAATGATTTATCTCACCAAGTACTTCCAAAGTGAACTATCTAAATGTAGCAATGTTACATGCACAAGAAGGTCATCACATGTGGGACATGGTCCTTCAATGGAAATTACAAATGCTCAGAAAAACTGACATTCAGTCCATCTGTCATAAGCTATTTCTAGAACCTACACATGCTCTATGGCAAAGTTTATCCCCATGCAGGTGATTCACACAAGGCCCTGCACAGCACTTGGGCATTACGTGCTCTTCTCCTGTATGTTTACGTATTTTGCTGGTCCGTCACACAGAGTGTGTTTCCCCCTTAAGAAGTATGGAGACAACATCTAGTTAGAATTTGTTGGCAAATTACATGAATTGACATTTATTTTCAAAATTAAATCCTCTAAGTATTTCATGATCCAAGTTTTATAATCAGTAGTTTTCACTTTTGATTTTACTATTATAACAGCCATACAAAATGTGATAGATTTGCAAGATTTTATGCAAACAGTCCCTTCAGTTCAGCATTACACTCATGAATTCTACTTCGAGTTTCAAGTTTCAGTAAATGCAAAATCTCAAAATAAAACAGTCAGAACACCTGATCCAGGGATGTCTTTTTTATGATTTCAGGTTCTCTGGAAAACACTTAAACCATTCCTTTTTGTCACACTGCAATGGCAATGAGAATTCACACTGCTTTGTTTGTCTAAAAATGCTGGTTTTATTTATATAATACCAGAGGAACTATAAAACAAAATACGATGTGGCACTTCAACAGCACTCCTCTATTAGTGATTTTACATTACTAAATAAGTATCCCTTTCAGGTCAGCTGATAGCTGATTATCCTATAACCTTCCTTCACTGACGCCCCAACTCCTCAGTAATTTCAATCCTCAGAGATTCTTCCATACATACTATTGTCAGTGGTTATTAAATTCTCAACTTTTTACCCATCCACCAGAGACTGTGCAAAGATATCTAAGGGAAGTATGAGTTCAGCTTGCTGTCCAAGGATTATTTTGGAAGAAACATTAGCGTCCGTCCCAGCCTGGCGCTTATATCTCATTTGAAACATCTACTCATTCCTGACCAACAAAGAAAATTTCAATAAAGTACTTTTACTGGTTTAACAGCAGTGAGCTCCTGGGATTGTCAAAGTGCTCAGTCTTTTCCGAGGAGAGAAGGAATCAGCAGCTCAAATATAATTAACCTTCCATTCTCAATGCAAACTGCCACGCACAGGAGCTCTGCAGTCTATTAGTGAAGTTATAACGGCCAACAGGCAGAGGCAAAATTGGTCAAAAAGTTGGCTGCTGCTGTCATATTTTTAGAATTATGATTAATGACACTAATAATGTGGATGATTACTGATATGTGTATCTCCTGCAGTTTATCATATTGCACTGGCTGCCTACGTCCACAATAAACATGATGCTATCATTTACCTCTTTATTGAAGGCAATCCTTCTCTTGAAGGAGCACATTCTAATTACTTTGTAATGTTTTATGTCTTAAACATTTTGCAGCTCTGGACCTTGCCAACTGCTTCATGTCTACCATTGATTAATTACAGAATGTTTAATCAAAATTTAGAACCTAATGCAGTCATTTATGAGTGTGCTGCAGTGCCAAGGTAGTTAGGCTGCCGTCCCAAGCTTGGAGAGTGCTGGGTTCAAAATTAAATCCCAGAAATATGGAGGATGCCAAAGATTTTACCTTGGATGATTTAAGTTCTACAGTCTTACTTCAGTTGATGAATGACGTGGACCCACCCAAAATGAGAGGTCCTTCTTGTGTATGTGAGCGTGCTCCTGTGCTCCTACTATGTTTTTTTTATTTCAAATGTCTTCATTTTTCCCTTTATGCCATTGTTGCTGCAGTTGTTTCTCAGCTCCTTTATAAGCTTTTCCTGCTGCTAAAGCCCTTGCAAATGCCAGTCAAGACAGTGTAGTTTTGAAGTGGTTAAACAAGTGAAAAATAATTTGCAGGGACAAATACATAAGTTTTTTTTTTAATGTGGATTTTTATGGTACTGTCATACAACCATTCACCGTTGAAGTTAAGTGTTTTTTTAATACCATTACTGAACTGCTGAAATGGATGCTAATATAGCTTGGAGTGCTAATGTCAAATCCTGGTAATAAAAAAGACAGACTGCTGAATGAAATAATTTCAAGTAAAAAATAGAACAAAAGTGCTCTCGCTCTCGCTCTCCACTTTTATTGAATTGGGACTGACTGAGCCAATTGCTTTAGAAGTCTGTAAAACACAATTACTAGTGAGCTGACTGACCCAGCAGTGCCCCTTCTGTGACAGAACAGGCTAAAAAGGCTGCAGAATTAGTGCTGCTGCCCTATCTGGCTATCAGACCTGAGAGACTTCCAGTGCGGGATGTGTTATCCTCACTGCCAGGCCCTGACTCCTTTCCTCATGAAATCTTCATTCTGAGTCTTGCATAATATATCAGTCGCATGCATCTTCTTAAACCAAGGGCTCATTTACCTCTTCTGAGTGGGAATCTAAGTTCTTTTCCTAGCCACTATATTTTCAGATCTCTGTCTACCAATACAGCTATATATAGTTCTATCTTTTGGTACACACACGCACACACATACACACACACACGCACACACATTCATATATATGTTTAGGGTACTTTTATTTCCACATTTTGTGTGCTACACACAAAAGTAAAATTTAAGATTTATGGGCAGCAAAATTAACTCTCTCCCGTCTGTATTTTCAGTTGTAAATGGCTGAAGTGTAATTGCTTTTTTATTTTGGCATAATGAGGAAAAGGAGAAAGAGAGAGAGAGAGAAAGAGGGAGAGAGAGGAAAAATGTATTAAATTGGAAGCGGGCAATATTTTTCCCTAGTTAATAAAATAAGCAATAAGGTCTGTAAAGCACTAGAATCAAAATCAGTAACATCAGAAATAACAACTTATAATTTACAACTTATTTTTCAGACTCAAATAGTTTGACATGACCATAGAGTTTCGAGGGTTTTTTTTCCTTTCTCTTCCAGAAAGAACACAAAAACAAAGACACAGAAAAAGTATCTTCTTAGAACAATCCCATCCTTTCTTTCTCTCCCTGCATTTCATCCATATACCACAGACCACTTTATGTTTATACACAATGCCAACAAAGTCCTCCAGTCCTTTCTTTTTTATGACAGTGTACATTTCTGGCAAATCTAAAACTCTTTCATTTGTCTTCCAGGTCCATTTATATGAAGCTTGTAGGTGCCTCATGGCAAAAATGTTGAATTATTTCTTAGACGGGTCTTTTTAAGTAATGCTTTTTAGGGCAAGCTTAAATGTGAAATGAGCTCTTAATTAAAAAAAGAAAAACTTTCTTAGCACAAGGCAAAGTGCTTGTTTAAAAGATGTTGCTGGGAAGTATGAGGCAGTACTAAAAGCCTTATGTTTTCATTAGAGGAAGTGGTGGGCTCAACACTTCTGTCAGGGACTACCCAGTGTTCACCATTAAAAGATCAACATGTGAACAGCAGTAATTGGCATCATATCTGAAATATCCCAGTGTTACTTCAGTATCCTGTAGACCATCAGAGGTATCTCTAGTGCCATTGGTAACTATTTATATGCACCTGCTGTATGTGAGCAGAGTGCTTTGCCTGCAGTATCTACTAAATAACCACAAATCACATGTGCCATATCCCAAATACTGGCACATGATTAGGCACTGCTGGATATCTTTTTCGAAGAGAGGCACAGGCCAGAAGAATGTGAGTACTTCAGGGCAGCATTGAGGGGTGATGAAAAGCCGCACACAGGCTTGCAGTGCCTATACAGCACATAGCCTTTCCTTGACACAATCTAGTATTTAAACCTCGCTGATAACCCTGCATCTCTCCTCTCAGTATCTCCCTTAGACAAGTAGTCAGCAGTCTGGTTATCTTTCCTCTTAACTCTTTCTAACTACACAGTACACTCTTGTAAATGACAGATCCTAATTTATGCATTTGCTATTACACCATCATATTCTGTAACCACTGGCAGTATGTGTAACCATGTAAAGGTCTCACGGAGCTTTTGTTTTTTACAGGGCCTACAAACTGCCCAAAATTTTTGAGGAACATCTTTTTGGTAAGACATACTCCAGTCTAAAACATCCCCTTCTGTTGCAAATCTGCCTTCAGGCTGGTGCCTTAGACACCACTGACTACAGCAAAAGCCTCCCTGTAACTCTTAACTGATCCACCTGAGACCATTAGCCAAGACCTACCTTAGCTTGTCAAAAGCACTGTGATAGGAACCCAAATGAGCTTTCCTCTACCACACTGGTCACCTGTAACATAATTCTATGTTGAAACATACCCAGTGACTTATACTACCTCATAAACCCTAGGAATGACTGTATCTTTGGCATGAGCCAACTCTGGACAGTCTCCACCTCTGTCTAGATATACTGACAGATATACTGGCACGCTGCCCCTCAAAACTGAGTTCTAGATATTTTGGGTCATCTCCACCTGGTAATTTTTTCCCCTTCTGGGTTATTTTGGGGGAGTTATTTCTGGGACTTGCCTCACCAGTTTTCCTGCTTTCAGCTAAACCTAACTTTGTATTTGAATATGTCCAAGCACAGTCACTTAGTTCATTTTATAACCCATTCACCAGGTGCTGAAAGACAGCTCGAGTCTCAAGGTGAGAGCTTCATCATCATTAAAGAGAGACAAAAAAGGCCTCACCAAGGAGGCATCTTTGGTCAGGCCATAAGGTCTTGATGTAAAGTTTGCCAGGCCATAAGGTCTTGATGTAAAGTTTGCCTCCTCGGGTGACAGATTCTCTTGGCAGACAGACAAGCACAGCTGATACACAAAGGTATCATGTATATATACATATATACGTATGTACCTGATGACTCTTCTTTAGAGCCACAGACATTTTTACCTCCACTTTGGACACAGACGAAGCCTGTAGGTTGCAAATTTCCAAGACCACTAGCCCTGTAGTTTTTCTTTGCTATCTTTGTACATGTTGAGAAGTCACCTAGATTATGAAAAATCTGCTAGGTAACTCCACAGTGGGCTTTGAAATAGTTTGCTTTGTCTATTCTTGGGTACATATTCCATGAGCAGAGATAGGCCTCATCAGGCATTGGTATTCCCACTGAAAGAAATTTCCATCTATGTCCTGTCAACATATTTCCATACAACAGTGCACTACAAACTAGACCTTAAGCATGACATGAGTCAAAACTTTGCCACACTTTTTCAGTTTAATAGTCCTTCCCTCCCACCCTAACAAACCTATTGCTATCATCAGACTCCTGCCTGCTTCTCTCTCCCTGCTGTGCAAGAAGTTCCTGTATCTCTAAGTCTCTCCCAACTACACGTTTTAGGAAAGTGCTAGCACCTTTACACCGGCAAATTCTGCTGCTTTGGTCCCTCCCTGTCCATCTTGGCTACAGGTCAAAGAGATGAGCAGGCCCCTGCAGAGGCAGACTCTTCCCCGCCAGATGATTTAGCAGCTGATTCCACTCCGAGGCTCCAGAGTCGTGTTCCTTGCCTCTTGTTCTTCTCCTCTCTGAGGAGCCTCACCTCCTGAAAAAAGGAACCTACACCCTTACGAAGCTGCACCCTAAATGAAAAATGGTTACAAAGACTGAGTATTTTGCATCCCTCCCAGTGGTGCCATTTCTCAAGGTTTCTTCCCCAGAACCTCTGCTTTTCCATTCTCACAGTTCTTGCCTCACCTACCATGGCTCCCTCTTACTTGGCAGCCCATTTACCTGCCAACTTCGTGTCTCTCTCCTTCATCCCAGGCTGTAACTTTGAGAGCTTTAACTTTTGGCACTGTAACTCCAAGGGACAGTAAACACACAGCTATTCCTGGCAGGGGGTGTCTCCCTCCCATGCATCATTTCTCCCCAGCATCTTCCATCTGGATGCTATCACTCTCAAGACTCAGCCTCTTCTTGTTCCTTTTTCACTTGTATAGGCTTTTGGCAGTAGTGCCCTGATGCTATCTCATATCTACAAAGTTTCCTTCACTGTAACATAAACCTTAACGTCTTCTACTATCAAGTCTGAAAAAGCAGCTGGAACCTTTCTCTGCAGGAACTAAAGTAGGTAGATGCTTAATTTTTCCCCAGTCTCAAAAGACTTTAAGAAAGGTGGGACATTATCTAAGGAACAGCTCTGCATTTAGACAGATCAATGGAAAATATTCAATTTTTTCCCACTCTCTTCTTGGAGAAGAGTTTTTTCTTTTTTCCAGTTCTTTCCTAGAATCTAGGGGCAACCAGGATATCATGAATAAGCATTCATGTTCCCACTGCTGTCCTCCCAAATAATCTCTTTCACCAAACCATAAAGCATACAGAATCTGCACAGCAAACTTGGACAAAACAAGTTAAACATTTACACCATTTGTCTCTACACATATCAGGGGAAAATAATCCTTTCTGTATGCTTTGCTTTTAGCTACTATTTTTCGTCTGGTATTTTTCGTGCTTTACTTATGCTTGCCACCTATCTTAATCCTGGAGCAGCTTATTTAAATGACCTTTTCAGGTCACTGAAAAATCATTGACTTACTCTGTGAGTTTACACAGAAATGAGGTATTTTGCACTGTAGAAGAAGATGTACAGTCACTGTCAAATTGATGCCATATTCTGTACCCAGAAAGAACAAAATAATGATGGCAGCAGATAGTTTAAAAAAAAAATCTCAAACTCAAAACAAATGAACATGTGTAGTTGGAGAAGACCTCCCTTCATACTGGAGCTGATCCTGCAACCCTTACTCACATAAGCCCTCTTTAAGGCTTGCTTAAATTCCATTCTTTTCTAGAAAAAAATTATCATGGACAAATTACTTCTATGAACTCTAGTTAAATTCTGCTTCTCTTGTTCACATTGGTGAGTTTGCAACTTGGCAAGTCATGCCTCTGTGTTCAGCATCACTACTCATGGAAGAGGGAACTGTGTTAAGGGTGGCACAAAACATCTGTTTATGATACAGGTTCTCTTGGATAAGGAGGAGTTATGTGAACATTAGCAATGACACACATCTTAGTGACTCTGCAAGAGAAAACCTAATGGTTCATACAATTCTACTGGATATGCAGATAGTCTCTTCATGAACTGCATCATGACCAGAAACAGCAGTATGTGTGTAAATATGTTTATATTTAAAAAATAGTTCTTTTATCTCTTGATGAATGGTTCATCAAACACCTAATGTCTTAAAACTGTCTTTCATTGTTGTTATTGGAGGGCACTCATGCAGCATTTGACAGCTACTTATAATAGGGGAACTACAGTAACAGTTATCATGGACTAGTGTGAAATATCTCATTTCTTGGAGCTATCTGTTCCTAGAATTGAGTGCATTTATAGAAAATAATTCTCTAAAAAGTTATCTGTAGAAGTTTCCAAACATAGTGGGGATGATGAAAAAATGGGTGCTGTTGTGTCAAGGAGGTGATAACAGGAGGCAGGTAGCAGGTTTCTCACATCTTCACCTCCCTTGATAATGTATGCAGTGGCTCATCATAGGTAACTGATGTTAATTTATTCAAGCACACGTGTACAGGGCTGGAAGTCATGTAACCAGATGAAAAGTATGTCTCTGCTTTTTCAGTGCAGCTACCCAGAGGCCTATATCTTCACAAATTTAGTTCTGAAGACATCAGCAGGTTTTAATAAACCACATACAGATGTCTTGCTCCATACAAATCAAGGAGTTTACATGTTTAAAACTGAACTGATTTAACTGGGAATCAAATGGCATGATCACACTTGGCACCAATAGTTGCCTCATATATATTTATAAGTCACCCTAAGCAAATATTATTTTGTTTTTAAATTTATTCATGGGGCTCAATCACCTTTCCCACCTTGCGGAACACACACACACATGCTCATTTTGTGAGAAAATTTAAAGACAAATCCGAACAATTAATATTCTTACTTTAGTGGAAGAAAGACAAAGTGAAAAGTTCTTACTTTGTTCCTCTGAACAAGTACAATTGAAATGAATTTATTTTACATACATTTAGATAATGGTAAACATGGTAACACATCATTGCCAATACTGTGTACCAACCTAGGAAACAGAGACTTTAAAATTGCTGGTACTGAGGTAAAATGGGGATTTAGCATGAACTAAGGCTGACAGAGAAGATGGCTGTATTTCTCCTTAAAATCTGACAGCATCTTATCAACAGGACCTACTCAAGGTGGAAGAGCCATAGGTCCTCATGTTTCACCAAGGCTTTTGACCATAAAATTCCAGGATCTTTAAGGAGAGAGCCAGAAACTAAGTCAACTGTTTAAGGCTTCTTCTTCCAGGTCTTCACCTCTGCACGTCCTCTCCAAAACAGAGACTCTGAGATGAAGCTGGATTGACTATCTTCTCCAGACAGGAAATAAGCATTCCTCCTTCCTAGCTGCATGTCTCACTCCTAGCCCAGAATCATCCCTGGAGTAGCTACACCTCCGTGCTGGCTTCAAGCACTAACCACACCTACTTTTTGTATGGCGAAGCCGGTAGCTGCCCAGGCAGGGCTCAGAGAAGCTGAGGCTGGGAAAGAGATCCCAGGGGCACTGGCTCTCCGACAGTCTGGGCTGCAGGGCTCCCTCCTCGCTCACAGGAGAGACTTCATCCTGGGCTCAGGAGGAACTCTCTTTACAAAGACAATTTTGCCCAAAAAGGTTTCTTCCATTCAAGCACTCAGTTTGCACAGGAACTTATCTTGCTGCCTTCTTTCTCCCTTCCTTCCAAAAGGAAAAAGATGTCTTTCAGTTCAAAAGAAGCTTCTGACATTGCCTCTGTCCACTGACACTGCTTTTATTATGGTTTCTTTTACTATTTACTCTCCATTGCCTTCCTGCAACAACATATAACCTGAACATCTCACCTTTAGAAGAAAAAGACATCTGAAGTATATACAGAAACAGATAGAAAAACTAATTCAGGGACTGGTTGGTAAAGAATGGAAGAAAAAAATAGTTTTGACAATTGTAGTGCTTTCAGAAGAAGAAAGAGGGAAGAACTCTGCTTGGGGAAATGATGAAAGATACAGCTAAGTATAAGGTTGATTTGATGAGTGCTTTTACTGATGGGTGAAAATGGCAATGAAAAAGCCCTTTTAAAAAAAATCTAGGCTCAGTGGAGCCTGACTATTCAAAAGCAATGCTATTTTTGTATAAGGTAAAGCAGAGAATTATTGGTACTTCGACAGTAAGTGCAGACACTGCTTTGCTCTTCCCTGCCTTATGCTGAAAAAATACAGGTGGAGAAAGGCAGGACTCCTGAACCTCTGGTCACCTAATTCACAAGGAATAGCACTGTTTAGTCAAAGATCTCAGAATATATTCCAACCTTTCCAACAGATGGATATCTAGACAGGAGTCGACCTAGCCACAGATGATCTAGGAATGATGAAGCTCATTTTTGCCAACCCCCAACACAAATTGCTGCAGAACATGTGCCACCACGAAAGGCTGTGGCTGTTACACACAGACAAAAAACCTCATTCAGTCAAGGCAGGGCAGCGTTTCCTCCTGATATAATCAACTACCTCTGTTAACTAACAGTGTCCATTCGCAGCCCTGTTGGAAAGACAATTAGACTGCTAGACCCATGGTCAACAGTAAGAGTTTGTACATGTACAGGACAGGGAAAATATAGGCTAGCCTTTGATCAACCAGAATTGTGTTGCAAAGGGTCTTAAACTGCATCAGATGCCTCTAGAAGGAATAGAAAGGAGTAGCCAAAATTATTATCTTCACAAAAGTTTGCATTTTATTTTAGAACATTTTCTCTAACTTTATTATTAATAATATTATTAATATCATTACTAATTATATTATTAATAATAAAAAATAACCTCACTAGATCCAATAAGCTACGGGATAGGAAGAACTTCCAGTTATTTAAGAAGATAGTACTGCAAAAATCATATAATTTTAGTTATCAAAACACAGAAATTCTAAGCCTTTCTAATTAGTCAAAAGTCAGTAGATTATGTGACTCACAACACAAGCGAATCACACAAACTTTTAAAAATGTGTCCAAAAGAATGGAACACCAATACATGACAAATACTCTCCAGGAATGCCTACTGTGTACTTTAGGTGGCTATTTCTTATTTTTTCTACAGCAATTAATATCAAAATGGTCCTCAGCTTTTAAGTGAAACTGATTAAAGTGACTGGAAGAAGTTCTCATTTTGCAATGCTATTAATTTAGTTATGTAGCAGTTATGTTTGAGGTGCTCCTCGTAATTTGAAGAACTAGAAATTGTATGTTTAAGTAATGACTCTCTCTAAAATAAATATGCATATTCAAAGGGAAGAACAGCAAAAAATGAAAACAAATTGAATGGAAAAGTCTTGAGGGGGATTTTACAGTTTGCAAGAAACAATACATTAATTTAACTTTTACTTCCTAAGTTGACTTTACAAAAACCTTCTCTTTTCAGAGATTCAGTACTAAAAATGTTTAAAATATTTACTTAAATCTATCATCCACCATCTTTTATATGTTTTACATATGTGTTTCTTTTTGTGCAGTTGTAGGCATTGCAATTCTGGACAAGACTGGATATCAGAGAGAATCTTTAAAGATACTTCTTGCTGAAATATCTGAATGAATTATCAAGAACCATGAGAATATGACTAGGCTCTTTCAAATGTATTTCCAGACAAATTCTGCAGCCCTGGAGTGCTGATGAACCTGTAAAAACATCAGGCTTGAAAGGGCACTCAAATTACACCATGCCTTTGAATTTTTGGACTGTATAACCACTCTTAAATCTCTCCAATTAACAGCTATTGTATGCCTATGAATTTCTGCTGTCCCAAACTCAGTAAATAACTGAAACATATTCTGAATTTTACTGATGGAATTATATGAAAAGCTGGCCTTGTGCCTTACACAACGCAAAATAATATGTAAATAAAAAAATTATCTTTAAATATAAAGCCTGCATTTTCAGTTCCTGAATCAAATATTTTTATTTTACAGCTTGCTTTCAATAAGCTTAATAAGAGTATCCTACCCAGCTCATGTGATATTTTCAAAATGTGCCTATTCTTTAAATATTCAAGTCTCAAATATTATGTATAGACCATCATAGTCATCTCTTTCTTAAAATGCATATATCTTTACTATGATAACTTCTTTATTATTAGCATAATCTATCAATGGTTTCCTACTGAAATTTAGGACTTCAAATAATATTCTATATCCAAAGCCAGCCACTTCTCACTTTGCACACTGAATGCAAAGCTGTTTTTCTTAGCACATGACTGACACTTTATAATTCACATGAGAAAACAGACCATCCAAAATGAATTCTGGACTAAAAAAACCTGTGCAATTTCAGGAACTAAAGTGTCGCACATAGTTAAGCCCAGCATGGAATATACCATTGAGGCTTCAGTTCTGCAATGGATTCTTCTCCTATGCTTCCCTTGTCAAACTCAAATTTCAAAAAGTTATCAAGAGGGATAGGGAGCCTTAATTTAGTTTTTACCTGCTTCACGTCCAATGGTTTCACCCTACTGTGATGCAAACTTTCTAGATTTTCCTTCTTATCCCTGTAGAACTGTTTCGTAATGTGTGTTCCTGTTTTTATATTTCATGAATTTCATAAATTGTAACAGAAGACATGAGATACTCAGGGACTAGACTTTCCATCAAAATAGTGAGTTTTGGGTCCTCAGTCTCCTCAACATTAAGTTGCTTTCATTTTATATGCATGAAATATTCACTTGCAAACTCTATTAGGTTCAATGAAAAAAAGATAAAGGAACCGTGTGTGAAATGTTTAGCTAGGTTTAAAGTCCTTCCTGTGTCCGCTGAATTTCTACGGCATAATGAAAAAATATGAAACACAAATAAAGGAAAAGAGATGAACCAATCTCACCATCACTCCATGAACCAGAGATATTCTGTTAGTGACAATATGATCATCATCACATGTGAGAGCTTTCATCCACAAGTATGAAATAACTGTGTTATCATACCGCCTTGACAAATTCCATTTATATTACATTTTCCTTAGGAATCAAAAAGAACCGTGTATAAAAAAAAACTAAGAGGTTAAGGACCAGCTGCTTCTGTTTAAGCCCAACTGTTTCAGTATTGATGCAGCATAGCTGGGGTGTGATGTCATCTGAAGGACCAGCAGAAAATACCCTTGTTGATCTTAAAAATATGTAGGGGTCTAGCTTCTCCTTTCTGAGTGTGCAGAATTCCCATCAATGGGGAAGGGAGCTGCTCACATGCAGAGAAGAAAATAAAGTGGACTAAATGGCCATACTGGATAGAGAGATGTAAGTTCTCCTAAAGAAAGATAAACTATTTTCTTATGCTTTCTTTAGGCTAGTTTGCTACAATGTGGCAGTCAGTTTTAAAAATTGAAGAGAAGAAAGAATATTCTTTTAATGCTTCGTGCTTGCTTTCATATGGTCTGATGGAGATGGAAATCATTCTTTTATTCTAGTCTTTCCATTTTTCCCTCCCTCCCTCCCTCCAACCATCCATTTGTCCCTTCCCCTCCTTTCTGGTTCAACGTTTTGATGCACATGCATGAAGATATTTGTATTGTATATAATTTACTATACATTTAGTAGAAGTTTTTCTTGATTTAAAAGCTGCAGGGAGAAGAAAATTAATGTAATAAAAAGCTGCAGCTTATAAACAGAAGTACAATACACATATGTTCACAGGCATACAGAAAGAATAATGACATTTATTATCTAGCCAGTCACATAAGATGATGGCAGAACATATACTATTCTGAATGCCAGGCAACAATGAAAATCTTAAAGTGATAAAACTCTCTCAATGTCATGGGAACATGATTGTCACTTGTTATTACTGTGCATCTCTCTATTTCTTCATATACCCTAAACTGCCTATTCTTACATAATTCAACACATTTAATAATGTAGAAAATCAATTAATATTTACTGACCTGTCTCTGCTTCTCCGTGATGGGAAGGCAGCATTACAGCCAGCCACTGTACAGACATGCATCTCTTTTAAATGAACGTTTCTGTAGTGAAGCTTCACACTGTAGGAACTCTTGAAACTCTTCTTGCACACGTAGCAGATCTTGGGGTCTGGGCTTGAGCAGAGCTCGCCTTCTGGGGAGAACTTCTGAGGGCTGCTGTAGTTGAATGTGGAAGCGAAACTTTCATGAAGGGCAGCCATACTGGCACTGCCTCCATTGTACAGTCCATACTGGCTCATGTAAAACATATCGTACGTAGGGTCTGTATACTCTTCCTTCACCTTAATGACATCCTGGTTAGAAGAGTCATTGTGGTTTTCATCTGGCCTGTCACCATGCATCATGGATTTCTCACCAGGTTCGTGCAGGCGATCATCACCTTCCATGGACTCCTCACACAATTTGGGCTCTGAGGACTCCGACTCATTTTCATAGTCTCTCTCATGCTCCTGGTCTTCTGAAGTCATGCTGTCTGCCCTTCTTATCTCTGGTCTGGAAATGCATCTGCTTCTGTCACTTTTGGAAAAGTCTTTCACTGACAGGCCTGGGCTCATTTCCTCCTGAGAATGGCAGTGATTGTCATGACCAATATCATTCACCATTGTGCTGCTATCATTCACCTCCTCATCTTCATCATCAAACTCATCAGCGGTATCAATAACTTCCTTTTCTATTTTAACTGGCATGCTCGACTTCCTTGGCTTCTTCTTGGGGGCAAGGTCAGCATTAGGCTCCGGGTTGGGCATCAGCACTGAAGGTACAGATGACTCCGAAGGAGGAGGGGGATGCTGCTCCATGCTGCTCACTGCTGGTATTATGGGACTGGTGGGGAGGGATGTCGGAGGACTCACCATCTCCCCAGGAGTAAGTAAATTTCTGTAAAAAGGAGGAACAGGTTGGACAGTCTTTAAAGCTGGAAACACCAGTTGACTAGGAAGAGGGTTCTGTAGTACAGGGTCCAGAGGGGGAGTGGTAAATCCCATCGGTGGACGCCCAGGGCTTGTTAAAGTTAGACTGGATTTTGTACTTGCTATGACAGGAGTGGCAGCACCGGATGTAGCGCGAATTAGATCTTTGTCTCGGTTATTCCTTAACATGGGCATGTGGAGGCGAGGGTTGGGGTTTGCACTGTGACGATTGCGACTTCTGAGAGAGCTGAAGACCATGTTGCAGCCTTCAATAGTGCACCGGTGCTTGATTTTCAGGTGAACGGCATTGTAGTGGATTTTGAGAGTACCTTTGTCATAGAAAGTTTTACCACATGCATTGCAAAACACTCTTCCCTTCCTTGAGGCAGATCCCATTCTCCTCATTCTGTGAATGCGGAACGAGCTTTTTGTGTGCTCTGTTTTGGATAAATCATTGACAGGCGTAGATGTCTGAACAGGAGAGACGCAGGCTGGCTCAGTTTTGGGCTCGACATTTGTGATGCTGGTCAAAGCATTCCTGCTGGATGTCTGCTCATTCTTGAAGGGTGTAGGGGAAACTTCAGACTCACTGCTCTCATTATATTCATTTTGGGTTGTAAGGCTTGGTTCACGCAGCCTCATTGCTGGCTGTTCCAGCAGGAGGCCATTTGGAGGCAGCCCCAGCAGTGGAGCAGAGACTGGATTTATGTACTGGAATGGAAGTAGGAATGCAAGGCTATTCGGGATGTTTTCAAAGTGATGAATGCTGGAAGGGTTGCTATTCTCCAGGTGAGCAAGGAGACTTGGGCTCCTGGTGCGATTATTGCTTTCAATAAAAGTCCTTATATCTGAATCTGTCTTTGAAGATGGCACAGCCACAGCCTGCCCTTCTTTCTCTTGAATTGCCATCAGCTCCACAATGGATTTGGTTTCTCCAAATCTCAGAAACTGCTGAAGGGTAATGATCTCTTCTTCCCTGGACATGATGGCCCAGCGGTCCAGCACCTTGCCTGCAGCATCCTGGAGGCCATATCAAAGAAACAACAAAGAAAAACACAGAGAAAAAACTTATTGATTCTGCATAATTATTGAATTCAATAGAAAGTGCACTGCTGCCTGCACATGAAACACTAAGCTAAAAAAACAACATGCGAACAGTGTTAACAGAAGTTGACTAAAAAAAAGCAAACTTTTCAGCCATGCAAATGTAGTAATTAGAGTCACAGTTAGGGAAACAGACTGAGTTTAATAATGTCAGAGCAAACAAAATGTAGACCACTGGGGCTCTGTGATCTAAAATGCATTCAATACTGTTATTTTAACAACAGTGATCTATGTATGGTGCAACTTTTCAGCTTACACTGGTTTAAGGCATGAACTCTTGCTGTGCACTCCATTGTAAAATACAGAAAATTGTACCTTAATCTTTATTAAAAGGTGACACTATAAGAAAGAGTTAAATAAATATATTTGACAATTTGCTTCTTAAACATAAGTAGACATAAGACTGAACTAACTCACAAACTATCCCACCAAATAACTGCAGAAAATGTTGATGTATGGCAAAAAATCTTAAAAATGGCATATAATACCAATATATTATTCTTTTTATTTTTTTTCAAGAGACCAACAGTGAAAAACACTTTCATTACCAGCTCACATCAAAAGGTAGATATTGAGGCACTGGTTTTAAGTATAACTGGTGAATTACTAGCAAGCTTGCAATCTTGCTATGGTTTAGACTTAAGAGATGAATTTTTTGCAGCCTTGTTATAAATGACAGTTACAAATATTTAAAAAGTAAACATCTGATGGATGTAGATAGCATAAATGTGTAAAAATGTTGTCTCTTAACATTGCCTTCTGATAGCAAGGGAAAAATCCAGAGAGAATACACATCAGTAATCACTAGACTATCTGTTGTTAAATATACATTAAAAAGCATTTCACACTTTCATTTTTGCTAGTAAGCATGAGATTTGCCTGGAGGTAGGACTTAAAAATTCTGCAATGTAATGTCAGGCAATCCATTCCAGCATGTATTGATAAAAACATATTAAAATACTTATATAATGAATACATCATTTTATTGGCATCTTTCCTGTTGGGCAAATGCTGGACATATCATCAGTACACTAACACCAACAAGCACTGTTGCAGGCCATCAAACCAAAATTATTCCAATGCTTCCCCATGCATTAAACAGTCTGAAAGCTTTGCAAGAAACTCAATACGATCTCTAGTCTTTTTAAATCTTGAATATCATCTTCAGAACCTATCTGAACACTTTGCAAAACTCACTAGCCCTTTTTGGATTAGGAAGCCTGCAAATCTTTCAAATTTTTCAGGCTCAATTACTGTTTTCCAGTCTTCAAAGGACTGATTCTTTCCTCTTCCCTTCCTACCCTCCCATTTTCTGCAGAACTAGAAAATGCAATTTGCCCAAATGGAAAATTATATGTTTAACTTTGATTAGACTTGTTTTTCATTATTCCAGTTGTGATTTCTGTTACCTCCTGATGCAAAGCTAATGATGAGGGCCAGTGCCACAGCATCTTAGATGTGACTGTAAAACCTTTAGAAAGACTCCACTCATGACAGTTCATACTCAAGCCTTACAAGACTAAGAAACCTCCAACAGTAACCTAATAATGGAAAATCCTTCAGCGGACTCTCATCCAGTTGACCCAGATGCAGAGCCCCAGAAGCCATCTCTATGCCCAAACTGTTCAGTGTGAATCTACACAGAGATTAAAGAAAGAGCATCGTGCAGATGATGGTCCTGGTTCGCAGCATTAGTGAAGACATGTCCCCAGCTTTGAAAACTTTTCAAAGGCACTCTGGACATCTCTAATTTCTGTGCTCTCCCACTTCTACACGTCTGATGGAAGTGAATGAGTATGCTAAAGGAAGTAGTGGAAATCACAGTGAACTTCTAAAACCAAAACAACAACAACAACAACAACAACAACAACAAAAACAAAATGAAGAGGACCAAAAAAACCCAAAACCAAAGGTTCACATTTTAAAACTCTAAAAGTTTATTTTCTTTCCATTCGACTAACTTTGGCTACTTGCCCTGTGAATGTGACCTAAAGCTTCTTATATTTACTTCTCCCACAACTTCCAGCCAGCCATAATGGTTTGACTTCCGAGCAATTCCCGTGTGCAACTACAAAACTGGCCTCAGTTCAGATTTTGGTCTCCAGGCCTTTGCCGTCACCTCTGACCCAATCTATACCACACACACTTTTAATCCAAAGCCACAAGTATTCAGGCCTTCTAACTGTAACTTGCATTGTTTGAAGATGGAAATAACACTGTCTAATTTACACTGCTTACATGCATTGAATTAGGACTCCTGTCTGCAGCCAACTGCAGGCTGCTTTGCAATGTACTACTGGTAGTAATTTGTTTTGTTTTTGCTTTAATTTGTAAATCACTCACAGGCTTCTGTAACAGATGGGTGCTTTATAAATATGAACATATAAGTAAATAAAAATTAGATACAGCCAGCTTGAGAATAACTCATGAGAACAGTAGGTACAAGCCCCATAGCAGCCTCCCACAAGTCAGACGACGGGACCAGTCATGTCACATGGTGGCAGTGGACCTGGCTCTTCACATACACAGGACGGGCAGGCATCTCCTCATGCTGGGGCTCCCATCACACTTTCTGTGAGTTATTCCACAGCCTAACTCACAGATGCCAGCAGCGTTTACACAGTCTACCTCTCAGTGAGACATCCCTACCTTTGTCTCGTTTAGTTAAGGTAAACAGTAAGGAACATTTTGGATATCCAGTACAAGGGGAGAGACTTCCAGCATCCGCTAAGTCCCACTGACCACGAAGTCCCACAGCTGCAGGTTTGATTGTCATGGGGTTATCTTTAAATGTCATAAAAGAGCAGGGAATCAGAAAGTTAGTCTTAAATGACCCTCGCCTCCTCCTACGGGTTGCACCAAGGTTTAACATAGCTGAGGAATGATCTCTATTCACCGATTCCTCGTTCTACATAGTGTGTCTCAGTCATTGTCACCTTCAGGACCAGAAAGGACTTTACATAGTTTACCACAGCAGTGATCAAGCCAGCAGGTATACGAAAAGCTGTTGACATCAGACATGCAAACTTCTTCTAGTTTTGCTTTTGCTGTATTTTGAGGTAATCTATATTTTATTCTTCTTCCTGTGAATACTGCATTGATTAACTGAAGGATGTATTTCTGAACACTAAATATATATATATAAAAAATAAATATATATTATATATATTATAAATATAAATATTATATATATAAATATATAAATATATATATTTAAATAGATATGCTTATACATTTATTTATCTCTCTTTATTTTATTATTTGAAATAGATTTTGAAAATACTTTGGTCTGCACTTCTGAATGAAGAAATCAGTAGATTTTTTTTTTAAAGCAAAAGAACAGCATTTTACTTTCAATTTGCATATAATTAACTTTTTGCCATAAATAAGAATAGATTTAGTTAATGCTTCAAGCTATATCTGGTTAATTTTCAGGAAGAAGCTTTTTTTCTCAACAAAAGTAAAGAAAAATTGCACAGATGCCTATATTTCTTAAAAAGCATACTACCTATGGATACTGTATAGGACACGCTTCAGTATTTACATAGTGATGGTTTTTCCACAAATCACTGTTAACTATGTATTATGCAGAACTAGATAAAGAGTGAATAGGAATGTCATTTTTTGATAAAACTTAAAATTAAAAAAAAATCTAACCATTATCCCCTTTGAATTAAGCTATAACTAGCTAGGGATCTCTGTGTATGGTAATACTTGATTAGAGGTTCAAGTCCTTTCTTACATGTAATCGATTTCTTGTTTCTTACAATCTCTCACGCTAAATTTTCTCCCTAAAGCCATTAAATCATATCCATATTTAAATATTTCATGACAAAAGGTTCCAATTTATATTACTTTTTTCAGCTCACTACTGATTAAGCCAAGCCTCCCGTGACAATGTGTACAAGGAAGTCAGTCAGTGCAGAGATACCACTGTATGCTTACAGCTATAAACCAGGCAGTAGACAAGTAAGCTGAACCTCTACAGCATACAATGATGCTCTTTCTTCTTTGCCCATACAGCCTTATTTTTGTTTTTGTTTTATTTTATATGCGTGGGAAGCTCTCTTTCTATTTCAGATGGAGATAAATTTTTAATCTCTAAGTCATATAAAATTAACCTCCAAGGGTACAAGACATAACACTGAATCTTTTTCTAAATATAAACACACACTTGACTCTTCTCCTTCCCATGTATGTATATGTATTTATTCTTTGTATGGATACAGGTTCACATACACACATACTGCATTAGATCTATAAAGCAATGTCATGGTTAATCATCCTGAACCTGTCTCCTGATTTTTGCTGACCTGTGGGTTAGGAAGAGATGTGTCAGGGTATGTTAGGCTACATCGTGTCTTAAACTTCTGGGTCAGATCAGAGCAAGTGATGGGCCTCATGATGATTATCTCAGATCATACAAATAGGCTACAATAGAAGATGGACACAAAGTTCACTCTAATTTGTAAGAGTTTAATTGGGGAGAACTGTGAAGAAGAGTCTTGATTCCCTGAGGGCCTTTGAGCTTTGCAAATTTTAAGCTTTCAATTCAGCTTGAAAACCTCCCAATTTAAAAGCTGCCTATTTAGAAAATAAGGACAGTCTACGCAAACATGCACCGTCAACCCTGAACTTCTGTTATGAAATCAGTTGTTTTAAACTCTCACTCTCTGTGCCTCCATTATCTTGACCTAATTTTATACATAGGCACATGCATTCACACAGACATATATATATATGTATACATACATATCATAGACTTTTTTGCAGATTTATTTTTATGTCACTAATTAATTTCTTGGCATACGTAAAAGACAGTGTGTATGTGTGTGTGTGTGTAAATATATATATATATGTGCCTGGCTGAATGCATAGTGAGAGAAGATTATACAAGAGATGAGATTAATAGAAAGGTTAAAAAGAAGTAAAAACTGTTTTTTAAACAAACCTCACATTCTAGGAAGCACTCAAGGATTATTTTCAGGCACTGTTGTGGTAATTTCTGAGAACCACTTGAAGTTATATAGAAAAACATATTGGCAGGCTTATTTATTTCAGCAAGTTTGCATTTGCATCATAAACTCTCATTTTCTAAGCATATCTGGATACCAAATATCCAGGGCGCAAATATTACATAGATGCATATTTGATTAATTAATTAAGCAAGCCAAGTGTTTATCACATATTGGTCTCCTACAAGCCCTTCTAAAACAGCTATATATTTCCTAGCTGATCTCAAGGAAGCATTTTGAGTGCAGCTGTAACGATTGAAAAGCAGACTGAAACATACTGACTTGGTCATACTATAATTGCAGAGGATGGTTTTAATTAGGGCGTAGACAGAAAAAAAAAATCAACATTTGTTTCTGATAAAGAAAACCCTACATAATTTCCAAGATTTAGGGTTTGTTGTTTTTGTTTGGCTGAATTTCCCAGGAGCATCTCTTTACTTCCCATTATTAAATTTCAAGCTGTTACACCATGGGTAGTCCTACTACTCCTGTGGTAGAAGTGACCAGTGTGTAGCAATACACCAACTCACTTTGCAAAGATGTGATAGGCAATGAGCAACACCTCTTGATCCTTTGTAAGTATTTAGCCAAACCCCACAGACTTCAGCAGACTGAGGTAAGCCCTATAACCAGCTTTTCATAGAAATAATGTATTCACATACTCACTTTCCTCTTAGGTGTTTTTACCATGCTGAACCTAACTCACCTTTGCTCCTGTAGACATGAGAAAAAGGTGTGCATACTTGCTCACTGTGATTATACATGTGCAACTGATAGGAGATTTAAAATACCCAGCCTGCAAAGAGCCATGGCTAAAATATTTTTTCCTCATCTGTCACTTCTCATCCATCTCCGACCGGCCCTCCTTCCCCAACTGAAATCATATGAACAAACTCATGTTAAAGTGTCAGCAGTCCTTTCCTTGAGTTATACTGCAGCAGCAGGAACCAACACGGTGCAGCACTACTGAGTTCTCAGTCAATAATGGAAATCTTTATCTTTGGGTTTTGCTGCAGCCTCCACTGCACTAGCAAAAATCAAAAGCAATGGATCTTCTTCCCCTCTGACCCCCTCCCCCCATTTCTCTTACCAATTGGAGTTGCTTTCTTCCCCCCAAAGACCTGGAGGCTACTAGTATATGACAGCAGGGGAAAAAAAGAAGGTTCGCTTTCCCCAAAGTATCAATAAGAAGGAGACTTCCACTGTGTATTCAGTGAAGAGTAACAGGAAAGAGGTTATGTTTACTTATGCCTATATGTCTGCTTATATTTACTTTTGCTACCAGGTATATAAAGGTACTTACTTGGGTTGCTGCTTAGACTTCAGCTCTCCTTATGTAATCAGTAGAAACAAGCTTTGCACTTTCCACCAAAAGGACCGCAAAGACCTTTACAAACTTTTATTAATTGATATGGTATACAGCAGGTCAAATCTGACTGCACTGTAAATCCAGGGCAATTCCACTAATCGTGCTGGAGAGTAAATTTGACTTAACTTAGCACTGCAACATTATGTGGAGCCAAATCTGTTCGGATAGGTATTGGGGCAGGGGGAGGGGGGAGGTAGTGCCATGATGGGCTGCGTAATGATGCACAGGGGCACAGTGCAACAGCCTGGGAGTGAAAGTGAGGAGCACCGTGTCCTGCTGGAACTACAGATGGAGCCGAAGGAGGTGGGATGCAATAACTGCAGCTGAAACCTCGCCAGGACACCACCATAACTCTTGCTTAAAAGTCTATGGGGTCTTTGCTGACCAAAAGTATGCAAGTCCTCTGTTTTATGTCTCATCCCTAAGACACATGCCAGCAGCGCAGACCCCTGCCCGATCAACCTGCTGGTTCTGGACCAAAATACAGGGAGCGGTATCAAAATACAAGATCTCCAACACACACTGCTGCCTTCCGGAACTGAACTTCTCTATAGAGCATCCCAATTGCAGAGCCCCTTCCCATTTTTTAGGTCCCACAACCCTTAAATAAGGTTACTACATTTTAAAGTATTGCCCTTGAAAGACAATGACATTCGGTTGATTTCCAACTGAAAAGTATCTATGGAAAAAAAATCTCTTACAAATGGCGGAGAGGTGAGAGAGGGTCTTAACTGTTTTCTTAAAAGAAACATTATTTGAACTCTTTCCCATTCTTCACAAATGTGTATTCACCTCTACAACTCCAGTAAAACTCTTAGGATGCAAGGGCACTGGTTCTAAATGCTTTTTCTGATTTTTAAAGCATATTGTTTGACTTTTGATAAAATATTCACTTTGTTATGGAATGCTCTTGATTATGGACCTGATAAGAATATATAATTCAAAAGAGATTATCACTTTTATTCTGAATAACAGTGTGTACAGCCTTTTTCTTTTTAAAACTATGATAGGTCACTGTGGGGTTACAACATACTTAAGCACAGCAGTTCCACCTTCATTTAATCATAGCAACTCCATCAAGCACCTGTACAGTTGGGTACCTAACAAATTTTTGCACAGTAAACCTATGTCCACACTCAGGGGAAGACAATCTAAGCACACTAAGAGCCTGATGCTCCCCTTACCTGTACTGATTTTCAAAAGATTTCTAAAGACTTCACTAAACAAGGAAATTAGTATAAGGTGACCAAAGTCATCTGCTTCATGGTATATGTGCATGAACACATTTTAATGCACAGTAAAGGTGAGGCAACTCTCCTTGCCTTCATCAAATCATAGAATATCTAGATTTCATGGAAACCGAGCATTCAAACCCTTTAAAGAACTTTGTAATTCAGTTTTGGATTCCAAACATAGAGAAATATTCTGATACCTTTGCTTTCCTAGAAGCCTATGACAGTGGAAAATTCATTTAAATGTCTCCGAAGTAGCTTTGCTACTAAGGCATGGTGAGCAACAGAGGGTGTTACCCTTAGGCAGACATGGCTCTTAAGGCAATTGAACCACCAAGCACACTGTATATGAAGCCTTTCAGACAGTACGAACTGCCATGGATGCTACTGGATAGGATTTAGACAGATAATGGCATGAACACAGCAAACAACTGAAATAACTTCAGCTACAAATTAACTTTTTCTAGACTTCTTCTGTTCAAGCCAAGCCTGTAACAACACAGTTTTGCATGCAAGTTGATAGGAAATAGCCAGCATGCATATAACCATACCTATCACTGATTTTCAAATGAACTTCCACTGATTTCTGTATATACAACTGCACATTTAGCTATGCCATGAAAGAAAATTTGCCTTATTACTGTCAGTCCCTGCAACTGCACATGTTTTAACTGTTTTGTGTCAGTGCGGCATAACTCACTGAGAAGAAACTTTATGGTTTCTCTGCTCAGGCAGTCTCTAAGGGAATTCAGGAAGCTCCTTAAGTCCCTCTCTCTGTGCCTCAGTTTCACCAACACTGAAAGAATAGCACAAAATTTTTACAAGAAACAGGAAACATTCCCGAAGAGCACCAATGAGATACTGTATTTGCAATATACACAGCCACAAGAGACACCCAAGCTCTTTTCAGCCAAGACCTTCGCTAATGCACAATGTGATAATACCAACAAATCATCATGTCATACATTCCCACAGCTGCTCCGTGTAACATGCACTGCACCAAAAGTAAAGCGAGGTATCTAACAGTCAAGTCAAACTAGATGATCAGATTTTCCCTTTCTCACTTCTGATCTTCTAAATCTAAACTCAATGCAGACTTAACAGCAAATGGAAAATTTAAGCAACAAAAGCTGGATCTTCCCAGACTTGTAAGTAAAACTTCCAAAGCAGTCAATATGACATTTGCCTAACCAGCGGCATAGTAAGGAATTAAGAAGTTGCCCAAGGACAGAAATACTGGAGTGAAAGTGCCAATAAGTTATACTCATAAATTGGATTTCATTACATGCTTGGTTCTCTGACTGAACACAAAGTTGTGCCTCAATAAAGAGATTCAGCTGTGCTATATGCTGGGTATATGAATGGCAGCAGAATCACGAGATTGATTTCCATCTTTAGTATTCATTAGGGGACTATGCATTATTACTTGCAATATATACAAAATGATCTTAATGAGGCCTTTTCCCTTGGACTGTTTACTCAAAAAATCTACACCAAGAAAAACAGGTGTATCATAGGTGGCCATGTGATGCAGAAGGGAGGCAGCAGGGCACAGAAGTGACACCCAAAAAGGCAAAGGTCACCAGAATACAAAAATGCTATGGCACATGAAGTGAGTTATCTGTTTGCACATATTACAGGCACTGAAATGCAAAAGAAAGTGGGGGAAATTATATTACAGTGTACAAAGTAATAATAACTGTGCCTGCATGTCTTAATACCCTCTTGTCCCAGCAGTCCTGACTTTCTAGGCAGCCCACTTCTCCACATTAACAGTAGTCATTTGGAGAGCAGCAAACGTGCCATTAGAAGCACTTTTACAAGTGTATATTCATCCACCAATTAGCTTAATGTGGCCGCTTTCTGCATATTTTCTATCCAGGCTTGCACAAATCTTATTAATATTTCCCCCTAGCGCTTTGACAGATTACCTTGTCATTATGCATCCTGGAGCCTTTTAAACAATATGGGTAAACTACTGTTTGCGAGGTTAATGACAATTATCCCCTAATTACTGCATAAGTCACTCAGTCCACTTTATCTCATAGGCAGGGTTCTGCTCTGTGTATCTGCCATTGTGTCACTGTAAATGAATCTTGTATTGCTATGTTTATCTGTCGTTGTCTTGTAAATTACACTGACAGAAGAATGAACAAATTACTGTGTGTCATCACTTAAATACGGCTTCTGATAAAAAAAAATCCCACAAGCACAGCACTTGAATTTTAGCCTGATCACAATTAGTAAACACATATTTAATGTTTTAGGAGATATATTTAGGAGTGGATGGGACACAGTGTGGTGACAGAAGGCCCTGAAGTGATAACACTACGGATGGTAAAACAGAAGAAATACAAAAACTACAGTAATGGTATTTTCATGATCACCTCCTGAGAACTTTTCTGCTATTTTAACAGTTCATAGATGAGCCAGTGGTATTTTCCAAACCATCTTGTATTCAGGGCTGTGCTGAATTCCACAACTTCCATTGTTTCTGACCACATCCACACAGGCTTTTCTTTAGCAGAGAAATCCAAATACAAAAGGGAACAGAACTATGATCCATAAAACCACAGGCCACACTAATTTAATGGAGGCATTTTAAAACACTATCAAAGAAGATTAATAATTTTGAACATGCCTGTCCTGACCAGTGCCAGTGACTCCAACAGGATCAGTACACAAGCCAGGGCAGAATCTGGCAGGCAGTACCAAAGTCAATGTATTGATTAAATTTTTTTTTTTTAATTAGCATATTACCTACTGTTTTCCACAGTGCCTGCACTTTGGGTCACCTCCTTGGTGTAATTAGAGTAAAAAATAATCATAAGTTCAATTCACTGTCCATGGATTGAGGTATTTCTATCTCAAGAGAAGAAGTCAGAACTGGTAAATACCAGTCTCCCGGTATATCCCATCTTTAGGCGCAATTTCAAACCAACATTAAGATTACTCCACTGGTAGGACCAGTGGAGACCAGATATGCCCTGCCTTGAGAAAGCTCACTTCTTATTGACCTCGATTGCCTCTTTCACCAAAGACTTCTTTCACCAGTGACTTCAACAAAGTAGCCTGTATTCAGAGGCAAAATAAGGCTTTGGGAAAGAATGATTTGGGACTGGCAAATAAGAACACATTTCCCATATCAGAAAAACAGCTGCCTTTTAAACACTGCTGCTTCTTATATTGTTACTGGAAAGGTAACTGAGCTACAACCCTAGGAACCATGGCCCTACAGCCACCTAGGCAAAAGGTGTAACGGAGGCAATTCAGTCCTACTCCGTCTTGGAAAGGGCTCTTCTTGGGTCAGAGAGGGCTCTTTATTCTTGCTTTGGATTGCTGGCAATCACATTAATTGCGGAGAATTAGCAATGCATGCACACGTTGTCGTAACTCTGACTACAAAACTGATTCCCTCATGACCGGGGTGCAGTCACAGCGCAGGAACTTCCCGTCACCATTGACCTGAGCAGACACCAATTCATTTCCTTCTCCTCAAACCTGACATTCAACTTTTAGAAGAAGGGTATTTCCCTGATTGCCAGACAAATGGATGATTCATGAAGTGAGCGGTTCTTTTAGGCACTTGGATGAAACCGTCAGTGCTGCATAGCTAGCAGGAGGACTAACGCATAACTACAGCACTGTCATGCCTGCATCCTGCAATCAGGTTACACAGTAACGCATTTAACACCTTTGTGGACATGCTTTATATACACACACACTCCTGTATGTGTAATGCATTCACACACGATATATATATTGATAAGATAATGGTACAAATTTGCATAATGTAAAATGTATTTGATTTTGACTTGTATTTCACATGGCTCTTGGTTTAGCAAACAAATACATCCTAAAACATATTCAGCACCATCTTCTGACTAGTCCAGTGCAAAAACAAGGAAGCCAGGAGGACAATATGCAAGGTGGAGCAGAGTACGATTCTTGAAGGGGAAAACTATATTATGTTTAAACTGCTGTCCAAGAAAAACGAAGTCTCAGACTTCTCCAGCAGCTGGTGATTATATACTGCTATTCAGCAGGTTATTCCAACATTGAAAACCTTTTTATCACAGTAAAACGAACATTTACCTAATTGGATTATGATAGTGTCACATTCGGAAAGAATGAACAAACTGAAATATAATAAAATTACTGATATGACTGAAAATAATGGTGATTTGTATGGAACATGCACAAGGAGCACACCTCCGATCATACTCTTATTACAGGTTCGAGGAAAAGCTGTAGTGAAGTGAGAAGAAAATGTAACAGTGATCACTGCCAGGGATAACTGAAAAGACTGATCGATTTCGCGTAAGCACTACCTCAAGGGTTTTGGTCCCACTAGGATTGATCTTTGTGTCTGTCCTGTGTTCAGTCAATGCAACTTTCAGCAGGGTATCTGCTGCAGATATAAATGGAAGTGCTGCAGTAATCCTCCACCCTCCCTTCAAGTATGTTGTTTTCTCTCTATGCTGAAGGAAAAGTAAACCCAATGCAGTTGATGGCAAAGCTGCTGCAACGGATGGTTACAAATATTTAAGGATACAAAACAATGTTATAGTCATGTACAATAATATTTGAAGCATGCATGTATAAATCATTAATATTTCTTTTTGAATTTGGAGATTCATTGGCCTCTGACCTCTGCTAATGGCACAGTAACTCTGCATGACAGAGAAGTGTTATACACTTGTAATAGGTAAGTTGGTTGTGTCACATCAAACGAAGGCGAGGATTAACACTTGCCTTCTATGCAGGCAAGAGTGGGTCCTAAATCCAACATTAACCTTCGAGGGCAGGGAACGAGGGCTGGCTGCTACTGGGAAAAACTGTGAGACTAGTTTAACTGAGCAAGTTTTATGAAAAACCTTGGAAAAATAACAAAATGAAATTAGGTGACAGCTAAGAAACCAAATAGTAGAAGTATTCAGTAGAAGTATTCATCTTTCAAAAATTTTCCTCTACTTTGCAGTTTTTCTTTTTGCACATTTCTGGTTTCATCAGCTTTCTTCAAACAATCTCTAGAGATACTGAGTTAGTTGCAGAGAGCTCCATTCATTAAGGAAAATTATTTACATAGGTATTATTCCATTTTGCTTGAGATCTTTTACATTTAAATGAAAATGTGTACCTTTGATCTAAGCCTGATTCAAAAAGCTAAGTGATACTTTGTATGGACTCAGATCAGCAGGTGGTAAAGGTTGGAGTAAGCAGGAAAGCACTATAAAATTGAAAATGTACACAGTGTTAACAAGACAGCTCATTTATAGCCTTACTTATGGAAGAAAATTCTAAAGAGGAACTTGAACACCATTACATTTACAAATATTTAAAAAACTAAAACCAGTATTTTTCTGTATTCATCATTTCCAGAGAATTTTACACACTGTGGAGTTTTAGCCACTCTTTTTTCTCCCAGCAACCGCAGAAGAAAGACAAAACCAAATTTTTTATAAGCAATTTATGTTGAAAAGGACACTGGAAGATAGAAAAGCTATCCACATGATGGACCTGACAGAAGAATGAACAAGAAAAACTAAATGTTGGATATTAACGAAAGGTATTCATGAACCACTGGCCGCTCCCTCTCTTTAGGCAAAATCCCCTTTCTCCAAACACTATGAAAGCTCTGACTGGGTAAATTCTTCAAAGCTGAGCCATGCTGAGGCCTGTACTCCCCTTCTCCTTCTTCCAGCCAAATGCTCTGCTATGGTTTGATGGATCCAAGCGTTTATGAAAACTTAGTTCATGTGTGAAAAATCATTATGTCCATTTTGTAGCTCTAGAGCTACTGTTTAAACTTCAGGTGCAAATGACCTAAAGACTTTGCAGCTCAAATTCAGCTACCAAACTGCACCTATTTTGAGGGTTTAAAGAAGGGCATAAGACATCAAACAAAAATCTTGCAAACTACAAACATTTGCCACCTGAAAAGAAAACCAACCTTTCTACATTTTTAAAGCCTCTTCATACAGTGATCTCAGAGGAAAGAGAGGAAGCAGGCAACCCAGTGCTTAGGGGACTGCCCAAGCTAACTGAGGTTTTATTCCTAGACCACTAGCCACTTCTTGTGTATTCTGGACAAGATGACGTGATTTCATAGTCTTTCCTCGTCTTAGCTCCTTGTCCTTAAAAGGGACTTGACAGCATTTCCCCTTACTTCATGGGGATGTTGTGATGAAAAGCACACCACAGATTTTGAGAGGCTGGAGTAAGTGGAGACCTACATATATGTAACTTGAAATAAACAGTTTACTGTGAACTTGACCCTGCTCTATGAATATTCAGATAAATCTGCCCTACAATAAGGTTTTATATGAACTGAACTATGGAAGAATTTGAAAAGAAGAGAGACTTAGAAAGAGCTATCTAGAGAGTTGCGGTACAATCATACTCCTTTTTTCAATGGAAGACAGTGGGACACGGCCAGAGGGATTGATTTCTATGATATTCAGACATGCCTGTTCTAGGCCAACCTCTTGGAGAATGACCTTTATTACACTACTTTGTGATTGCTTCATTCATGCTTATTATGTTCAGAATTTCCCAAGTGAAATAATTCTCAAATAAATGTACAAATTCCACTTCCCCAAATGGTCACCAATAAACTGTCATTAGATTGCTCATAACACAGCAAACTTTGGAGGAAATAACAGTGCTCATATTTGTAAGAATCTTTTGATAATTTTACAAGCCACCCTTACCTCAGGGGACAAGCCACTTAATACAGAGGAGACTCCCTTGAATACAAATATTTGTTGCAAAGCAAATAAAATGAATTATTTTCATAAAAAGAGAGCAGTAAGAATAGCTCAGCAAAATGGAACCAAAAAGTAACTTTTAATGTCTTTGGCACATCCCCAGCTCTTAGAAATGGCATCCAAAGTTGGTCCAAGTGTGGCTGATAAACCAGCTTTAGAGCTGCCTTTCAACTTTCACTTTTTAATAATAAAAAATCAATATATAGAGGATTATGAGCCTCTTGGTTTTGATTTTTATATCAAAAGCAAAAGACTGACAAGGTTATGGTGGTGTATGAAACTGCTCAGGCCAGAGCCATCATGATGCAAATATTTTATACTCTATTTATTTATGGCGCTCTACTGAGAGGCTAAAAAAAAATATTAAAATAAAATGAATGTTCTTTCTTACCTATATGTGTGTGTGCATGTGTGTGTGTGTGTGTATACACATATATATATATACAAAATCTCATGTGTAAATGCAATCTTGGATATGTAATCTAACCCCCCAAAAATTAACAGATTACATTTCAGACCCTGAGTTAATCATGTGTGTCTATTCTAAAATAAAACACAGGCTAGTCTGCATACAAATGTAAATGCTCATATGGGCCAACTGCATTGTGGAGCAAAGGGAAAGTATCGAGACGTACAAAAGAAACAATCAAACAGTTCTCTAAACTTCAACGCACTCAGCAATCACAGAATCACTCAGCTGTCCCTCAGCAATAGGAATGTCTGAAATGAAACTGCAGGAAGTAAGAGTCTCTGTTTCGTTGTTCATAGACAGCCCAATTGAGCTTGGATCAATTTGTATAATAAAACAGAAGTCTTATAGAGATAGGCCATATTCTTGCAGTCTTGACAAAGGCAAATGGGAACTAAAGCCTGCAAGCCAATGCCAATTTTGACCATGTAGGACAGCAAGGTCAGACCTCTAAAGGCATCTGTAAAACTCATAGTCATTTATAAGTTTTCTAAAATACACCTGTATGTCATGCAGTTCTCTTACCAAGCAATAGCTGTTGCCAAGTCTTTAGAAATACATTAGCATTGTTATGTGATCAACTCTTGGAATTGTTTTCTACACTTTTTCTGAAGTGAACTATGGAGTAATTAATTCAATTTGGTGGAGCCAACCAGGCAAAGTTACCTGTGGTCTCCATCCACACGAGCTTGAAGGAGGGAACCAGGCCTTTTAAAATCCATTAATCAAATCAAATTACTAGGCAGGATCATAAACAATTACATTGTTGTACACACATAGCAAGAAGGCCATGGCAAACAGCAGCAAGCAGTAGGTAAGAACATGCAGTAATGCAGTGGCTTATGCCTGCTTTTTCACGGACTTAGAAGAGTGAATAGCCGCTGAATTTACACTCACACAAAGCCATGAAGATAACGAGCGCATAAAGCACGACTGAATAGACAAAAACAGGACTCAGGCACTATACTATTTGTGAACCACCTTTTACATAAGATGGAGTCTCATCAGGTTAAAGCTGGGCTTTTGCGTTCCTCAAGTGCATTGTCTCACTTTATTCCAGCAAAAACTGAAGTTTTAGGAGGGAAGACAAAGAATGAAGTTGTGTTTTCATGGCAGCGGGGCAGGTGAGGTTTGGAAAGAAGCGGTAAAAGGGTGTGTGAGAATTAAGCAGGGGGGCATACCAGTAGTCCACTCCCTCAGCCCCTGTCCTATTCGCTCGGCTCTTCTTCCTATTTTTCAACCAGAGTGGTGAGAGCTGTGGCACGGACAGCCACCTACAGCACAACCATCCGCAAGCGAGCACGGGGCTGGACTGATGCCAGAGCCATAAAAGCAGCATTCATTTAGTATTTTTTTAAGCACGTCGTATTGTGCAGAGCCCTGTGAGGACGGCCGATTTCCACCAAGCCCCACCTCCACTGCGAGGCACCCGATGGCGTCACAGACCCCAAGGGTTTCACCCCCGAGCCCAGCCCAGCCCGCGGCGCCCGCCAGGCCCGCCCCACGGAGCCCATGCCCGGGCTGGGGCGTGTGCTGCAAGGCGTATTGTTAGGTCAGGCTCAGTGTCAAATAGTAAAGAACCCAGGTGAGAGTGCCCAGCTTTAAAATAATGACAAGCATGCACTCCCGCACACACACAGATTTCCTGAGTTTTGTCTAGATTTCCTAGAGAATTCTACCTATTAAAGTTCTTTGATCTTCACCCTAATACTGCCATGGTAAAAGCTCTCTAGTGAAAGGTGCTGAGGCAGAACTCCCTGACATAATGATAAAAAAGTTTCTTGGACTTTATGATATCTGAACACATTTTTGCTAGATATTCAATGCCTTTTTCTAGTGCTCTTCTGTCATTTCACTTATCTGTCTTGGATTTTTTTATTAAGCAGTGTGACTTGACTGCTGTTATATTTGAACTGAGCAAGAAAAGTCCTCTCTTGCAGTGGCAGGCTTTACAGGACTTTCAAACAAGAAGAAACTAACCAACAAATGAAAGGAGAAAGTGGGTTGGGATATGGTATGTTCAAGACGAACTTCAGAGACAATACAACAAGGGCTGAACCTACCTCATATATTTTATATTACCTGTGCGTATGTATGTATGTATATGTGTGCGTGTGTGTGTGTGTATATATATATATATATATATAGTATCTGTATAATGTTAGCATCAGAAGAACCAGCTTCATTAGGGTCTGAGCAAAACAGGTATCACTTTTAAAGAGACATTTTGGAGGGCTGAAGAACTCATGCTGTAATGACTCCTTCCACTACTCCCAATCAACACACATAAGCTGCTTTATGGCTTTGAAAATATACTTTTCAAAATCTGTGATAAAGCCTCAGTGACACAAGGCTAAGCAGCAGTATGTAAGTGTCCCCCGAACCTCAGGTGTAACTCCTTGTCAGGCATGCAGATCCTGGTGACATTTACCTCACTTGGGACTGAGCGCTCCACTGATTCAATAAGGCTACAAAAGTGCAACAGGCCTTGATGTCAGTTACATGGTTTTACATACCTACCATGTCAGTGGTTCTCAGCCTCCCTGGGAATTTATTCAGATGTAAGTGTATTCAGCCCATAACAATGTCTTCTACCTGCCAGAAAGCTGGAAATATTCCCACCTCTTATGAATCTACAGTGCATGACTGCTGGTGTTTTACATGTTGGGGGCAGGGAAGGAGAGAGAGAAAAAGGAGAGAAAAAGAGAGATAGAAGGAGCAAACAGAAAGAGACTAAAAAGATAAAGAAAAGGGAGAGACAGAGAGAAAGGCAGAGGCAGAGAAAAAAAGAGAAAAGGAGAGGGAGAGAAAGGAAGGGGAAGGGGAGGAGGAAACAACCATTTTCCAGACTTTCCAATTCATCCTCATCCAAGATGCTCTATGAAGAAATTCCCCTACCTACTGACATCACCAGTCCAAAAACTGTTTCAAAATTGCTGGAAGTATAAGACAATAACTTTGTCTGAAGCATGGCGCGGAACACATCCACTGTCTTTTCTCTTTTACCTAAACAGACTCCGAGCTATGCCAGGAACCTGACAGGCAACTTAAAATACTGGGCGCCAGCCCTGAGGTATCCACCCAGTCTGAGGGCCTTTTGCAAACAACAGGCATTAATTACAGGACAATGACATATATATACAATGACAGGGCTATTCGCAATGGTAGGTATCCTATTTGATAGCACCTTCAGGAAGGGCCTTATCTAGGCATATTGTAAGAACGATGGAAGATCACTGAATTTTTTGAAAATATTTATTAATAAATGCTTCAAGTATTGAAAGTATAAATAAAAAGCAACCAAAGGCAGAAGAGATCTATGCATAAAGCAAGAAAGGTCCTGCCTCAACAAGATTATAATCCAAAATGCCATTCTTGCACATGCACAATTTTTTTTAACTTGACTTAGATGCAACTACTTGCTGATGTAAAACTACTTATGTGGATCATGCTTACTCAAATCAGGCCTAAACAGTTAATTTCTAGAAGCAAATATAAAATACAGATAATAGTCAGGATAACACACAAGTCCTGGAAATATAGAGATTAGATTTCTTTATACTTTGTACATTGAGGCTGGGTATCAATACAGAAAAATTCTGATGACTTTAGTGACCTTTACTGCCCTCTTACCCCTCCATTATTTACTAATAAACAATACAGGCAGTTACTACTACGTTGCAATCTTTTTTTTCTTTATGTTTTTTTAATTCTTATGATATTGTCAGGAACTGGGACTATCAAAGGGAATTATTAAGAGCTGTTTGTTTTTAGTCACTGCATATCTATAATGCAAGTTAAATTAATTTGTAATAAGCTTCTCTCTCCACAACTGTATCTTTCACCATTAACACTTTGTCCAGATGCCCAGAGGTTATCAGATGCTGAAACAATGAGACATCCAAGTATATTGTTTCTGCTGTTATTATTCATGACAGATAAATAAATAAAAAATACATCCTAATTTCAAGCAATAGCTGTAAAACATTGCCCTCAGGGAGGCAGTCACCTCAAATTGTGCGATAATTGAGAAACAATGGAGCATTTTGGAAAAAAATTACAGCAAATCCTTACAAAGCCACATGATACTTACAGTATATATACAAACAGCTTGTTAGTAGTTTAGGAATCTGGGCTTAGCAAGGCAACAGGAATCAAATCTCTTAGTACTGACTCTAATGCATACATACTGAGAGCTAACGTGGAAATATGGTAGCAACTATAAATTCCACCTGCAATTCCATTAGTAAGGTTATATGGGAAATGACACAGTAGTTTGAAATGTGATGTTTTAAAATGAGCAGGGAAGTAGCAATGTATTCTCAAAATGATGCAACATGAGAGAACATACTTCCATACAACCTTATTTTCGTCAGTGGTATTGGCCAGAAGTTTGTGGGGACAGAAAGGACACGGAGCTTTTGTTATCGTTCAGTAGTGACTCCACTTAACATATGTAAAGACAATGACAGCAAGAGAACTACAAAGACACTACATGTGTGTGTGCAGAGAAGAAGCACAGCAGGAGCTGTCCTTTCCATCACGTGTAAATGCAAGGAGTTTTGAAGGTCTCAGAATGATTCAAAGACATAAGCTTGTTAAAAAGCTAAAATGTCGGACATGCTTTTTTGAAAACACATCTATTCATGCAAGTTTGGACACACAATACATTTGTTCGGACATTACTTCTGTATATAAGCTCTTCACCAGTTACATACATGCATACAAAGCAAACCGCAGCCTTTTCCCTTCAGTCCAGGCTGAGATCCCCTTGAAACTGTTCCCCCTTAGATCTATTATTTCAGCAATGAAGGCTTATGACTTATAGGCATTACCAGCAATTTTGTATATGTGTCAATAGACAAGAATGCCGTTGCACATATATCTTTTCATGAATTGCTCTGATTTTCTTTCCCTTTAATGATTTTCTTTTCTTTTGCATGCACTAGGACAAATCTTTATCTTGTCAACCAAAATTTAATGAAAAATTTTGGCTGACAACCGATAAAAAAGATACTACTCAAGCATCTCATTCAGTGTTGGCATTTTTATTCTTGCCTGATGCCTCATATTTGATAGGGAGAATTGCACAGTATGGCAGGTGGAGGGCAGAAAACAACTCTGCTCCTATCAATCCAATTAAAATACTCCAGAAAGGATTGACAAACAAATTGCAGAATTATGAACTGTGGTACTTCGAAGAATTTTATAACTTATTATGTATCAGGCTGTATTGTCTTATAAGGTGTTTTTTCTAAAAATCTTACTGCAAACACTTACAAAACCTCAAAATAAATTCTTGTGATGTAACTGAACAGGATTAAGTTTCCTCCCTCAGCATTTAATTATTGGGTTTTTTAATTAATAAGTTGCTTGTTAAGCATGACTTTTTTTGGCTTAAATAAGAAAAGCAATGAAGATTTCTGCATAAGTACAAGACGAAAAATAAGACTTTAGCCACATATTAAACTCTGCATATTTGATTTAAAACAACAGACTGCTCTTTGCTCTGCATCTCAGTCAGTCGCAAGATATGTGCAAATGACTTAAAAGTTTCTTAAAAGAGAATCTAAACTGGTGCGACTTCAGCAACAACTTAGGCTTGCTAATATCCACACAAATAATATTTCTGGGATAAACCAGGTCAGCTGCAGTTACTGAGACCATCCACATGTGTAGATGCACACCAGATCAGGCCTCCACGGTTCCTTCGTATCTGCTCTCTCTTCTGCTGTCTTGCTACTCTTTTGCAGAGCATGAACTTCATCACACATAGCTAAATGTACCTGTTTCCTTCCTGTGGATAAAATAAGCTAATGAAAACGCCTAAACATGGTATTTTAGATTGGTCTCCCTAGAGCAGTTGGTCACTTGCTATATGTAGGGTAAGTTTCAAATATCTCAGGGTCCTGGTAATTTACTGTTTGTGATGCAACAGAAATAAAACATCTTACAAAATCAGTGAACTGAAACAAAAACTGGTATCAAATGGAATCAGGCACTTACTGAATGATTTATAGATATGTTAGGGGGATACCAAGGATACAGTTCTCTGTGCAGACATAAAATACAGTTTTATTCAGTATAGCATCTTTCAAGCAAGCTATATCCTAAAATACTGCATAGACTTACATCCTAGTGTTACACTGATATTGTAAATAACAGCAGAGGGAGAAATTAAGAGGCACAGGTAAAAGGAATGTTTTCAGCTGAGACTTGGAAAGAAATAAAGACACCAACAAAGCACCAACTGTATCTAGCAGCAAGAGCTAGAGAGGAGAAAGAGCTTGTATGAGCCATGACAAGGAGCCTGTGGTGGGAGACAGAGGAAGCCAGTCGCTGACGAGCTGAGCCAGCAGAGAAAGGGCTAGAGATACGGTGGTCAAAGCCTGCCACCAGGCAAAATTCTGCAGTTTCTACTGAAGTATACGTGACAGATGTGTGAGTATCCGTGAAGAGAATTCTGTTTTCTCACCCGACTAACACTGGTATAAACTGTGGACAATCCTATCACCTTCAAAGGAGTTCTAACGGTATTTTTCCAAAATCTGACTTTTGCTGATAAAGCTGACTAAACAAAAACATGAGTTTTTTGTTTAAAGTAACAGTTAAAAATAACCATCTTCATATTTTCTGGCAAATTCTGAAAGGGATGTTAAACAGACAGGGAGTAGGGAAAGACAGGTGAATATGGTTGCAGTTTTTCTATGCATATGTGGCAGCATAAGAGCAATGCTACATGCTGGAACAGGTTGGCAGAAAAATCATTTAATAAATCTGACAGAGAAGGTTCTTGCCCTTAAGATTAAGTCCTCTAAAAATATTTTTTCAGATACTGCCAGCATAAGAAAAAGTCTGTTTCACAAAACTGCCATGGACTCTCTCAAAAATTACCTCAATCAGCAGGCAGCAGGTAGAATGTCAAGCTCTTAAATTAAGCAAACTGCTGCTTAATTAAGAAGATACAGAAAAGGCTTCCCTACTTTTTTGGTTTAGATTTTTTAATTATGATGTTTAAACCACACCCTTCTCCTTAGCTCATAGACATCAATGCTTTTGAAAGAAATTTTATGATAAAAGTTATTTCAGGGCTCACAATATGTTGCTATGGTGCATGCTGCTGAAGAGAATAAGCTAATGGGCTCTCTATTTAATGTGATTAGAGCTATTATTGACATAATGCCAGGAAGACGCAAAACCATTAGCATTATACTACAGCTCACTTCAGTCACTACTCAGATTTAGCATTTGATCCACAATTTTAATTTTGCTCTGCTCTATTCAGGGCTGCATTACACAAAATGCATAATTAAAAGCTGCTGTGATTCTCTCTACTTCTCAAATTAAAAACATAGCAAACATTTGTAGTTCTAATCCACTAGAAATTAATAAATCAAACATTGTCTTTTATCCTCATTCCTCAGTGCAATTCAGGATGCATGTTGGGAATATTTTACCATGCAACAGAGAAAGCTACACTAAGAGCCACTGCTCGAAAGGAAAACAGTCTCTAAAGCCTGTAGTGTACTGCAGCAAGAACTTGGAGGACAGCAGAATACTGATAGCCTTGTGACTCCTAGAGCTACACTGGGAGCTGTTTCTCAGTGCTATCTCCCTATAAATCCTTTAAATTCATTTTCTGTTATTAGCTCTTTCAGTCACCAGAGAGGAGTAAAGCTATGGGTGGTTTTGATTTTGCAAAATTGTGTATCTTTTGGGTTTAGATTTTGCAAACAAAACACAGGAGGAATGGAGATCCTGAAGAAGTGTATTAATTGGCTCACGCTGCAGATCAGCCCAGCGATCATAGCTCATCATTTCTCCTTGACAGACAGAAGAGCATCCTAACAAGACACGAGGTATACTGCACCCACTCACTAGGGTCTGCCAATGCTCCCCAGTCTCATAGTCTAGCCATTTCACTGCAAACTGTTCAGGCCAGACAAACCTGTTAGGAAGCTAGAAGTACTCATCTCGGCTAGCTAGAACTGTATGCCGAGTGAAACAGCATTCACGTTTACTCTGCTCTTGAGAATTGGCATCTTATTCCTTTTTGGAGCTTTCAATAAACAATAGACATGGGTACAGTTTTTCTGTAAGATGCACTTCATTTCTACTGTTAAGTTAAGTGTTTCTTGACAGTGCAGGTGGCAGCAGAAAAAGACATTCTAGAAACTTTCATTCCTCTGTGAAAAAATATCTGAAACAGAAAGTGAGAGTCGCATTTACCTATCTCTTTATTACCAAAGTGGTGAAAAAAAAGTCTTCAGTGAAAACAGGATTCAGGCACAACATTGTATTTTAAATGTCCTAATAATAACTTTTAGCATTAGCTCAAAAGTTCATTTTCTTGATATCCTCAAGTTTGAATCCTAAAGCTCTGGATTTACATTTCTCCTGCAAATGTGCATATGTAAAGCCCAAGCACAAAAAGCACATGCATACGCTAGCATCTGGATTTTGCATATACAGAAGAAATCTAACTCCACAGTGACTAATTAGGAATTCAAAATTAAGGTTAAAATTGCATTTTTAAAATTATTTCTCCACTGTTAAGTTTTGTTTTGATACTTATCACTGCTCCATTCCTTAAGCAATCCAATTGCTGGTGCTACAACTGTCATTATAAAGACAGCTTAAACTTCATGTACTGGATGGCTGAACTACTTTTTACCAAAGCAAAATCTGAAGACTGAAGCAGGTCTTCGAATCTGAGATGCCTTAAACACCTAGATGATTTGCTTCAACCACAGCTTATCTTTCATTTTCCCCCTATGGAAGGCTGGATAGGTCCTGACCTAGTGCTGCTCAAACTACACAGCTAGCTGATTATCTTGTTATCTTGTAGATCAGAATTATAGACCTTTCCACCTCACCCCTCACAAGCATCACAACTGTAGGGTATGCTATTTCATAAAATGAGTGTCAGAAGCATGGTTTAAACTTGTTTTTTTTACCATGGTAGCTGAAAGTTCTCATGAATTGAAAATTTCTCTACTGAAATATTGTTCTCTCATATGTGAATACAGTTGGTGGTATTGCTCAAGGATAATGCAATCCCTGGTATTCTAGGATTCTCAGTCGGCTATTTTTAAAAGCATGTAAGAGCTTACATTTTTTCATGTCTTCTTGTCTTCCACAGCACCTCTGCCTCAAATCACAACTACATACAAATATTTTGTTAAAATGTTATTCAAAATATTCCTAATGAAAAGTTAAGATTACACTAGGAAGAAATTTATCTATGAAAAATACGTAACAGGACAAGTAGAATTAATTCAAATACATATTGGAAAGCTAAGGGAAGCAATCACTTAAGATACAGTATATGAATATTTCTGTTCACTTGGTTCTTCTTACCTCTCTCTGGAAAGAGTTCCTAAGCCATGGCTATATGTTTTGCTAAAGATTTTACAAAATAATAACACACTAAAAATCTTACGAGACAAATCTGGCCTTAGCAAAGCCAACAGGAGTTTAGGAAACAAGCATACATGCTTGGATTCGTTTTGCATTAGCACAGAAGAACACAGAAGCTTGAACCTAAGCTGCTTCTATGTATAGGCCTAAAATGCACCCTTTTCTGCTCTGTGCATAGCACACCCTTCTCTTTTACACAAGTGAGCCATATTCTTTGGGCCTGAGTCAACCACTGTAGAGCCTATATGGCAATTCTGTATGGGTCAAAATAGGGAGAACAAGTCAGCCTGGCCCCTTGCCACAAAGGGCTCAATGTCACATGCACCCAGGTATGACAGATGTCATCATGCTTTCACTTGCTGCTGGGCTTCCAAAAAACAGAGATACAGCTTCAAAGTTTATATTTTCTTAACATTAAGTAAAAGTGCCTGAAGACTTTCCTTATTAACATACATTTTATAAAAATGTTTCCATGTCAAAGGTCTGCACATACCACTTTCTTTTCACTGGCTTTGAAAACTATAACTTTCTGTGCTTTAATCAATAAAAATTTAATCTTATTATTTTCAAATCTCTCCTTATTGAAAATAACTCAAATTGTTTTAGATATTCAGCTCATATTCACTCCGGAAAAATATTAGTATTTTCAAAGTATCACAGTTTATTTTTCCCAAACTTAAAAGGGACTGAAATAGGTTTCATACTATAATTTTGATTGCAATATTCCTTATGAAGAGACTGCTGGGGTTCATAAATATAAAAATCTTCTGATGTTTGAAGTCCTTATCCAAAATTTAAATGGTAGTAATTTCTTCTATGAGGACACATGGTGAAGTGTCCTCCCACGCTCCTTCTCCAAGTCATACTGATATTTGTCTGCAAATAATGAAGTAGAAGGATATATGCCAAATGTATTTACCCTTTCTCTGACAACAATCTTTACCATCATTGCACTCCATTTCCTTACCAGTTCTGAATTAATGGAGTTGGGTAACTCTTCTGCCAAATGTATCATACAAAACCAATTAAGAATTCTTAAAGGATCAAAAGCATCTTCTGGTCCCAGTGAGTCTGTACCCACTGGCTGGCAATATGGCTAATAAACATTTTAAAAGTAAAGCAATGAAAAGTAAAGCAATGAAAACTAAAGTGAGCGTGATCTCTGGAATGAAATACCACTGTCAGTAAGGCCAACCAGAGAGATTTACTTTGAAATCATGCTCAATGTCAGATTCACAACAGCGCATGCTTTCTTGCTTTCCTTCTCTCCACGAACCAGATGAGCTTTAATTAGATCCAATCCAGAAAAAGGACTGGGGTTAGCACTTTCCCCTCAACACTGCGATTCTGCATGAGGGACACTCTATGTGCAAAGAGCTCAAGTCCCTTTGCTACAAGTATGGCAGGGTCTACAGCTATAGGAAAGGCAAAGGAAAGGCTTGTCAGCCAATCCTCGTCTGAGGCAAAAATAATGTCCAAGTGGCTTGAGTTTTTACACAGACATAAAATAACCATTATATTGGCACAAAGTAAATGGCAATGCAGATAAATAATGAATTAATTAATAAGAAATAAGCTCAGCTTAATAATGTAATAAACTTCCTTCTAGCATCTCTGACTTACAGTGGACTAATTGCAGACCTAATTGAATCCTGTAAGTTTTACTTAAGATTAGTTATAAACATAATGGCAGTACTGCGATTTAAAAACCTCCTGTTCCTCATCCTTTGCCTTAGTTTTACTCCTGCTATTGTACTTTTGTTTCTTCATATTTCTCTAGCTATGTCCTGGCCACCTACTCTCCCCCACCAAGCAGAGTGGAAGCACACTGCGTTTCTGCACAAAGTGGATTAGCCTTGAGTAACTCTTCCCAAAGTTGTCAGGACAGCAACAGAACTGTGGCAAATACAATAAAAATCATATACTCATTCGTTAAACAGACAGTCACGAAAGGGAACATCTGACTTACAGGATGCTTCCATCCACTCTCTGTTCAACACCAATTTCCTTACAGAGATCTGTGGTTCTTCATTTTTTTTTTGTTTGTTTGGGTTTTTTTGAAATTCTACAAGGCACAGGAACTTCTGAGGCTGAGATGCATCTCACTTTCAGACATGTAAATACGAGTTTTGCTGATTTATGGCAGCACAGTGGAGAAAGGAATCAGACTGAAAATATGTGGAAGTCAAAGAGGAAAATATCAAAACTCAGAACACTCAGTCAGAAAGATTCTAAATTGATGCCTTTTTCCCAGATAGTCTATTACTGATCTCTGACTTTACCCTTCAGTGAACACAGAATGTTCAGCCTAAAAGCATCTTTTAATGCAAATTACAAGATGAAAGAACTGTTAGATGTAATAAGTGTAGATCGTCTCTTGTACAGGTGCTTTTTAGCTAAGGAAGTGCGAGACCTAAATTAGCCACATGGATGCTGGTGGACTGTACCAGAGCACTTCATAAGGATGTGAGTGTGGTTTTGTCCCACCAGAATGATCGCATTATGTATTACAATAAATCTACTTCTGCAGTAAGAAAAAGAACTTGTCATTTAGTATAAAGGAGAAGAAACACTGTTCCCAGACTATTGACGGCTACCGGCTGAGCTGAGCAAGACAAAACTGAGGGCATGAATGAAGATGGAGTGCTAGTTTCACGTAACTATAAAGCAAATAAAAGCATGATACACTAATGGTAGGAATGTGTGCATGTGCACATGTATGTTTATACTTCCTCATATCCTAGCATAAAAATTTCTCTTACTATAATACACAAAGCATAATCAATTTTCAACCCTCCTGCCAGCCCCTCTGTAAAGCTTAAGCTATATAGTGAATTGTCTTTCTCTTTAGAAAAAATTAAAAATTACTCTTGGCGTTCAAAGATGACAAAAGGGAATTAAATAAACACTTTGGTTATATGGAATAAGAACATTTTTTTCACATTTAAATTCTCAGACTCCAGTTGTAATGAATGTGTGATTTTCCGGTGCTTGTGCACGTTAGCAGTAAGTTATGAGCTGCAGAATCTGCTGCTGCTGTACCTCAGCTCTGAGGTCCTCCTTAAAAGATGCTATCAATCACACTGAATTATGCCAGGTTGTTGGCTTATGCTCGTGATGAGCACAAAACAAAGCCCCCCTCAGCTTCCAAGACCATCTTGTGATTTTTACCGTTAGCTGTCTCTCCTGCAGCAGAAATACAAAGCAACTTTATTTAAGAGATTTATAATAAGGGGATCAAAAACCACAGTAAAATTCAAAGCTATGAAAGCTTAGAACTGAATTGTTACCACTGTATGGTTGTTAAACATAATATTATTTAAGCTTATAGCACACTGTCAACAGTGCACAAACTAGAACGGACCAGATTCAGTTTTCTTCACTCTTCTAGCCTGAATCGTCCCTCTGAAAGTCCCCAAGGAGTTGGATAAAATTTTATGAGGCAAGATCCTATGCAATGTGAGAAAAACAGGCAAAATAAAATCCATAATAATAAATTAAGATTCTAACAGACTCTGGAATATTAATTGTTCATATTTATATCAAAGTAAATATAAACAGATCAAAGTACTTAATTTTGATATACGTAAGTACTCCCTGCACTGACTTCATTTTTGCACAACTCCTAGCATACAGGTGCCCAAATTCTGAGCATGGGCCTCTGCACATTGCCATAATTAAATAATAAAAACACACAGAGCCATTAAAAAAGGCAAGAGTAAGTTTTACAATTAAAATAATTTTCCAGTTAGCTGTGAGGGACCCTAACAAAAAAGCTACAGAAAATAGACTTTAAAAGTATTTTTTAAGCCCACAAAAGACAGTCAAAATAATAAGCAGAAAAAAATGGATCTACTGTATTGGAAGCAAAAGATCAGTCAATTGTAAGCAAATTACAGTAGTTCTGGCCTGAGATGGATTTTCAGTAGGTTTGCAACCTATCATACTCAGGTCAAAGCAACATGCTTGTCTATTTGTTCTTACCCCAGAAATATTGAAAAGGCCAGAAATGCTAACCTCAAAAAGTGAAAATGTTTGCTACAATAATGCAACACAGTTATTCCTGTAATACCAAAAAATCACAGAAAATCAGTTCTAATCCTTTCTTTTTGCCTAGGTTACTGATGGTGTCTCTGTGTAGATACGTGTACCTACAGATCTGTCATTCTCTCCATCTTTATTCATTAGCTCAAATCAAGTAGGTGACGAGACACAAAATTTTAGTGGGTGTGAAACTATCTTCTGTGGTCAGAATATAGGATTTGCTACTTCTGTTACAGTTTGGACATCAAAAAAAAAAACCAGACAAAAAATATGCTCAGAAGAACAAAGTAAAATATTTACTGCTGGCTGTTAAACTACATCCTTCAAGTTAAGGCTAATGCGCTTTCCAATATGGGAACATTACCAAGGGGTCAGCATTACAGCATTAAAATTTTAGAAAGCAGGACTCTCAGGAGCAGTCCATGGTCTTATAAGCAAAGGCACACAAATAGAGTGATGGAGCCACTGAACCACAAACAGTAGTTTTTAAGTGAAAAGTCATGCAAAGGTACAAGGGCCTCAGGTCTCTGGTGTAACAGGTACATCTCTGTCTGCCTACCAGCTCACTCAAGTGCTATTAAAGGCCGACCAATCCATCTGAGTGGGCCCATTTGCTCCTTGCAGGTACAAATGGCTATTTGCTGTACATATGCGATTACACACTCACTTCCTTTGCCCTATGCTAACAGCATGTAAAACAAAAAAGTGCCATTTTATATACACAAAGGCACTTATCGGGGGCCCTTGGGCTCTGAATACAAAGCACTCTGAATAGATTGATAGTACTGCGGTGGGGACAAACAGGAAATGGACAACTGTGCATTTCCCAGGTTAATAGCGTAATGATTCTCTATTACTAAAAAACTTGTGCACTTCACCACCTTTTGCTACTGATTCTTCCACAGCAGAAAAACAAGCTATAATGGAAAGCAGCCAACTGCTATTCAGGCAAAGGATACCGAGAAAGTCAAAAGTGTCAGGGAGGTATTCTGGACTTGCTTTCCCCGTCACTTGTATCCTTTTCCTTTGCAATTCATATCATTGCTGACTTAAATCTGTGAACGCTCAATATGTTTTTCTGTTCAGCGTAGGGTACAGTGTATGAAAAAAACCTCTTCTAGCAAAAGCTGTATTCTATCCAGAGTTTCCAATACTTTAAAAAATACGTTTAAACATAATTAGCAAAGGCTTAGGTGACACATACACTGGGTGGAGTATTTCATCCATGAACCTCCGGAGACTTGTGCTTGAATTGCATGCACCATGGCAGGTGCAGAGAGTTTTACTGCTTGTATCAGCTAAGATCCCTGGTGAAAACTACAGCAAAGCAACTCATTCAAAAAAAAAATAAATAAAACCTCTCACACAATATTCCCTACACTTTCCTCCCCGCTTATCTCCGGCAAACACATAGTATTTTTCTCTTCAGAAAATTAATCTACACAGAAAAGCATCAGGCCTGTTAAGAGTGTCACTCCACATAAAGAGTGTGCCTCATGTGCGAGGACTCAGGCTACACTTTTTAAAGGATGAGGCACTCATAGACTTTGCTATACAGAGAGAATTTTTTCCCATCATCCCTCAAACACATTGGTTATTTAAATGAAATATCAGTGTGAAAGCTACTCTCAGAAATATTTGCGTATCCTTGCCATATCACCAACACCATTCCCCTACCAGGCAGTATTAATACAACTAGCAATGTAATCTCATAATTTGTGCATTTTATTGTCCCTCGGTGACTCATACTCCAAACACTCAGGTAGTTCTCAGCATTTTGAAATTTGGCTTTGTGTTAAATTTTGAACAATATCTGCCATTTTACACCTCAGAGCTCAGAGAAGGCAGCACAGTAGTTGGTGTACAGATGTGACAGAATGTTTTTATTCCACAAAAAAGCTCCCTGTTTTTGACACACTGGAAAATGTACAGCCAGAGAATGCTTGAGGCAAAGATGCCACACCAGCCTTACATCTGTCTGCTTTCATTTGTCTACAACTGTGCTTATAGATAAAACAAGCCTTCCAGATGTCATCACAAGCAGCGTTCATATGCTGACTTCACTGAGACACTATTGTTTGCTGCCAGCATAACAGAGTTGTAAAACTAAAATATTTAAACTCTGCGCTACTCAACACAACTTTGAATGTCACACAGGATCTTACTTCAGGATTAATTAATGTACACCCCAATAAAATAATCATGTGTTAAAAAACAGAGCTAACTGGCATACACAGTACGATGCCCTTTTTTCTCTTCTTAAAGAGACTGTTCTGGTTCTGGGAAATACAGTGGAGCTGAAGAAGTTGCCCATAAGGGAACAAAACATATATTTCCCATATGTTTGCAGAGAAGTACTGAATGTATCTATATGATGCGTGTGGCAACATTTTGCATATTTCAAAAATTGAAAATGTTCTCACTTTGTGGAAAAAGGATTGTTACTGTAAACTAACAGATTTATTTTAAAAGTATATCTTGGTCTACAGTGGCTGTCATTAAATCTTTACTACAGCCTGTGGCAAATAATTAACATTATTGCAGAATTCATGGGTTTTCCTATACCATGTCTTGTGAACACTGCAGTATCATTAATTACTTGCAATCAGAAAACTGTGAAAGATCTCTCCGGGTGACCATTTTGCTATGGAACCTCTGGTCAACCATGCTTAGTTAAGTTAAGACAGCATTAATTACGAAGTTGGACTTTTAAATGACTTTAGCCATTTGGGGAAAACAAATAGACATCTACCTCCCCAGATATTTCTTATCTGTGGTCTTCAGTCTTTAAACTATTGTTTTTTTTGAATATTTTGAAATTAACCAGAGAAGGCAACCCTTTAGCACTGAAAATATCTATGTTTCACTTTTGGAGGTTTCTTGATATTAATGCAATTATAATCAAGAAATTTTAAGCTATATTTCATTCATGTCTATGGTGAAAATCATCCTACTGGTCAATTCTATACAGTATCCCTACCATGCCACATCATTGAAAATGTTCCATTATCTCTACAATGACAATTTTAATCTCTAAAAGCTTTGTCAAATTTTTGAGGTATTAACTATTAGAGAAGTATGCTAGATTTGCAGACAAGCACATGGAGGTTGTAAGCTCTCCAGAACAAAAAGGTTTGAAAGACGTTTTATTTCCAAAGAGTGACAAAGCACAGGCTTTACAAACTATGAGATCTTAGTAACTGCTGGTAAGGAAAATGCTTAATTTCAGAGAGAATCTACACAAACTTAACCTTACTTTTACAAGGTGTGCGGTGCAGGATCTAAACGGTACATAGCAGTCAATGCAAAGGTTACAACGAAAAGAGGACTGTAAAGCTTGACTGAAGAAGACTGAACTTCTACCAGGCTTTGGTCAGATTGAACAAGGCTGCATCTGCAAACTGGCAAAGTCCACAGAGAATACTTTAGCTCTCATAAGCTTTATTAGACAAATAATATCTACTCTAGGAATTAAAATACACTTCCAAAACACATAAAGGAACCTGTATGCTCCATGAGTCACATATCATAATTTGAAATCTTGGAACATGCATGTTCAGATGATAAAGTCACTGGAATTTTTAAATGTTGAGGGAAAAAACAGGCCACTACTTACCTAGTAAAATTGTTTTGCACGTGCTCACCTAATCTGCTGAAGGGTGAACACAGCCACATGGCTCAAGATTCATTGCACTTAGCATTGTTTTTCCTTTGCCTTTTTTAGAAAAGTTCCCTTCTAGAAAACCAAATCCTAAAATAATAATTTGGTTAAACAATTAGAAAGCAACACTTGAGAATGTACCAGTTTCTATTTAAAAAAAAAGTAAAGAACGTTATAGATAAGCTCAGATTTGCTATGACAAAATTAAGTGGTGAAAATTCATTCATTTCCAACAGTACTATTAAAAGACTGTGGTCATAATGCTAAAAGCACACACAAGTCAGGACTTTTCAATCAGTATCAAAATAGTATTGAGGGCGAAGACATTAAGACTCCAGGTTAGAAAGCAGAATGCCATGTGCATTGCAGAACTTTGCACTCCAGTTCACTCATCCACTAACAGTGAGAAACATCTTGCTACTTGTCATCCATGTATACTTCAAAAGAACCAGAGCTTGTAGCCCTCATTCCATCATGAGCCACGGAGCTGATTCTGTTTACTGTCTGGAATATCTTATGTCCACTTTATTTAACTGCTGCACAAAATTCACATCATGACTACAACAAGCCATCAAAGAGCTTCCAGGAACTTCAATAATTTCAAACTACAAAGTTTTCTAAATGGGTAGCAATGAATTTTATAGAAAGAAAAGATATATTTTCTTGTGTAAATAAATATACATATGTACATGCAGGCACACAAACACATACAGGAGTTGGAGGAAAGGTTTTTTCTAAATGAACTGTGAATACCTTGACCTTTTCTTGTAATAAATAAATCTTACTTGAGGTTTCTGTATATCATATATAATATAAGATCTGGTTAGCACCATGGCTTTTCCACTACACTTCAGGAAAAATCCTTATAGTTATCAAGTCACGTATTCTACACATTCATAACCTGCATATTGTGTTTGTTCCCCATTTGATCGAACAGATCAGAACCACACACTGGTCTCAGGTCATCTCCTTGCACAATTTTGTTTCAAGTATGAAACTCCACATGGTAATCTAAAGCTGCAGTAAATACACAGATCTGATTATGAAGAGTAGTAGCAGAAGGATTTAAGAAACTTTCAGAGGGGTCTAGACACATTAAGCTTTGTAAGACCTGCTAGTTTCTCTCCCCAGCTAACAATTTTCAAATTTTACTTTTAGGGAGTAATTACAAGCTTAGGAGCTACTTGGGAGTAGCTTAAGAGCACAATAACTGGCCTTCTGTAAGGCTGAATTTGAATGTTGTTCTTCTAAAATTTAGGGCTTCTTCTTTAACAGCTTTTGCATTAGAGGCAGACAGCATTTGGTCCAAAGAACACGCTCTGCCCCACTTGCAAGGATGGAGCAATTACCAGTTCACTTTGGAAACATACATAGATGGAAAAGACAAGAGTCAGGGAGAGTTAAGTTACCTTTGTCTTAAAGAGCTGCTACTGAAAGCAGGAGGGAGAGAATGAAGGCACATGCCTATCAAAAACGTCTATCCCCAGATTATTTATCCGTATAGAGGTAAAAGACATGGGAAGAAACTGTGAAAAGATCTAAATGTGCCTAAATTTAGAAGCCTAACTCTCATTAATAAAGAATGAGACTTAAACTCTTAAATGTCTAAGATACTTCTGAAAATGAAATTCAAGTTCCCACTTATGCTTTTTTCAAAAATACTGTTAAAGGACTTCTTTGCATAATCATAAATTGTCCACAGTCTGGAGCTTGTGGACTCTACTCCTGAAGTAAAAAACTAACTGCAGAAAGGAAAAAAAAATACTCTTTTGGCTTGACTGATGGCTCCTAAAAGAAAGGAAGGAAGAACAGGGGAAGAGGGAGAGAGTCCACCTCAGAACTGTGCAATGAAATCCATGCTCTTCCTGGCACACAGAGCAGAAATGCTTATGCTTACATGGTGTTGACTCCTAGCTACACAATGTGCTTTTTGGTATTTGCTCTTTATCTATGCAATATAAGTATCTTCAGGTATCTAATTAAGAACAGAATCCATTCAATTTGACCTATTCTTTCAGCAGGAACAGTTGTGCTGCTGAAACCATCTTGCAGTTGGGAGCTCTGACACAATACTGTTCCTGCCCATGTCTACTAATGCTTCCTCCAGCCTGTGAAACTCAATCTGTTGTCCCTCTAAAATTTCTGACCTGAAAGTACAAAGATCCCATGGTTACAGTTACATCTGGTTCATCTAGTCAGTGGCCTAATGTATTCACAGATTGTCTCATCTTATAGTTTTTAATAAAATCTGTCATACCCTTGATAAGCTGTATTCTTCTGTGAATAAGTGCCTGTAAAAACATAAAGGTGTGTTCTGTAGTTTCAGTGAAATTATCTGTAGAAGGCAAAGCCCATGCTGGAGCCACACTGTCTTTCCCCTACACCTTGCCGAAACATTCATATCTTTTCTGGAGCTGATTTCACTTAAGCCATTTGAAAATAAATCATTCCCAAAAGCACTCAAGATTTCCCTGAAGACCCTGTCAGGCTTCCTGCTTCATAGGTTTCCACTCCTTTGCTGTGAGGCTAATGCATTTTAGGGATGTTTGTTCTGATGCAAAGCTAACTTAGGAGTAAAAATAAACTACCAGCATTTACAATACTGTTGGAACGAAAAGAATGCCAAGTGCTAAAGTTAAATTGCCAGAGATAGTAGTAGTTCCTTAATAACCTTCTCTTAGGACAATTTTTGCTGTCTCGGAGGAAAAGACATTTAGTAAGAGCATAATGATGAACATTCAGTCATGTAAAAAGCCAACAAAATCCCCAAACTTCCGATAAACTTATGTGAAGAAAAATAATAATTTTATTGGAGAAGATGATGGATTCCTCTTTCAGCTTGATGCATGAAACCCAAATCATTGCCATTATTACTCAAGTGAGTTGCACATGTATTACTCATAAGCTATTCCATTTACACTTCTGTGAACACTAAGAACTACATTGAGCTTCTTTCAGGTAAGTCTATCTCCAGCAAGTTCTTACTAGAGTTCACATAAACCAATATGTTTTTTAAAATCACAATGTCCAGAAATAAGATTATTTTTAATAGGCTATTTAACTTGCAAGATCTGCAACTTGCTGATTAAACAACACATTATCTTCGCATATAATTACTTACTGTAATAAAATTATTTATTTTTAAATTCTACTCAGTAGTCAGGTCATTCACGTTACTGAAGTGCTCCTACCTCACGTTGCAAATGCAGCCGCATGCAGAATTTTACTTCAGATCTGTATTGGAACACAATTTCATTTAAAAACATAACCCAATTTAACAATTCAGAAGTCTTCATATATGTTTTATAAAAATGTATGAGAGACCTAAAAACCATGGAGAGCCATAACTTCGAGCTGGCTCATTTGTTTCCATTTTATTACAGCACTACATGGTGGGCATCAGGCTCCTCACAGAAAGTAGAATATTAAATCTTTATTCTAATCTGTTTTAGAAGACTTACCAGAATGATATTAATAGTTTAATATTATTTTGTCTGACTGATAAAATACCATTCAAATAAGACCAAAGAAAGCACTGAACCCCTGCAGAGTCCTATCCTGAAAAAAAAACAAGTGAGTATTACTTCAAGCTATATTCAAAAATAACACTTCCTCTTTCTTGACAGGTAGGGTACTATATTCTATTTATGTCTCATTCTCTAGATGAACTCCTACTTTTTACTTTGTCTTGAAGGCCACTGCACAGATATAAAATGCATTGTTTATATTGATAATCTTTATTTTCTACAGGTCAGGTTTTTATTTGGAGTCCAGTAATGTGGCTCTTGACAACTTCAGAAAAACTTTTCCCCAACTTCTTGAGTATGTCTCAGCAGTAAGTCAAATGGTTGGGATGTACTACTACAAAGAATGGAAATTAATCAAGTAGATCATTGCCTTATACTGTATCATGGATGCAATAAATATTAACTCCAGGTTCTCTGTACCACCTGCATGAACTAGTCTCTTTACACTGCTTAGCTGTGGAAGGGAAGAGGGCCAACAGTGAGCTCAGAAACTGTTCAGTCCTTGGCTCCTTTTCATTGAGGACAGAACTGAGACTTGCTTATAAGCCTCTGCTCTCTGAATAACTGGCTTTAGATATAGAAGAATATGTCTGTTTCAACTGACTTAAAGAAAATGGGAACTGTTAAACCATCTACATGTCTCTGTAAACTAAAATCATGGAACAAGGAACATACAAGCATGTAGAGCTCTCTACTACCAGCAGTGTCTCATTACCAGCCCTGGTCCTTCAACTATTTCCCCAAACAGGTCTGATACCTCTTTTTCTTAAACCCTTTTGGCAACTGTGGAGACAGTAAGAGTTTAAAGGAGAGGGAAACAAGGGCTCAGGCTAAGTTAACTTCTGCAGCAGGCAGATCTCTTTTTAAACCCTCTGAGAAAGCCATAGCATCTGTGCTGGATCGGTTTTCCATTCTTACACATTGAAGCAAATGTCCGATGCTGTCCAACATTGTTTTTTCCGTCACCTTCTTCTGGTTATTCATTTATTGTTCCTATTGACTGATTGATACACAAGGTCTGCTTGGCTGTTTTGGGTAACACCTTACAGGCTAAAACCTTCACTCAGGAATCTTACTACTTTTAAGTCCTGTTTTCTGTGTTCCCACCGTTCTCAAGGCAGCTCAACTACAATCTAATTCTTTTGTCTAACTGCGCATTCTTGTCTATAGAGCCACCTACAGATCTGCACTCTGTGCATATCATCGGAAATCAGCCAACAGCTATCCCTTTATGTGTTTTAAGCATGTTCTGCCAGTTCAAAGTGCTTTGTTCTGGCCTAGATTTCAAAAAAAAAAATATTTAGCTCTTTCTTAAAAGTCACAATTATTGATCAAAAGCAGCCATGCAAAAGAAATGTATGAAGATTCATAGTTGCTTATTTGCTGAAATATGACAATCTTAAGAGTTCAGAGAGAAGGGAGCAGGCCCAAAAGGCATTTATCAGTTATTTCAGGTTTGAAAAAACAGCATTCTCCTGCAACACTGCCTGAAAAGAGGATGTCACTATGTAGGTTTGCCCCATAATAGCTTCAAAAATTTCCAGAAGAAATATAGTACAACTTGCTTCAAGTCAACTTTCATGTAGACGAATTTGGACAGACAATAGATAACTATTACGACCAGCAGCAACACTCAGCATACTGCAGAGTTACTCAAATGACTCTGAGCGGTCCATTGTACTATTGAGCATGAAACTTTTCTTCCTTTGGAGAGGCCTTTTTGTTCGATTGCTTTTCTTAATGTCTAAATTAGCTGCAAAATTGTGAAATAATTAATTAAATCCTCTTGCACATTTTTTTTTTTCCAGAAAGACATGGACAATCAAAAAGTTACTAACCATATGCCAGCTGGTCCAGTGCAACACTTGTGGGAGCACAAAAATGGGTGGGAGAAACTTGCACAGAGTTACGGCTTCTGATCTACTCCCCATTTCTCAGAAAAATGAAAGCATTAAAGAAAGCATTTAGAAATCCCCACCAGTCTCCAGTTACATGGCCTGGGGAAATCTGGGGCTCTGGAAGGAATTTATTAGGACTACAAAAGAAAAAATTATCATAATTAATCAAAAGAGCCTTAGAGAAATCAGGCATTCACATTATTTAACTGAAGGCACCTAACTTAGGTGATCTCAATTGCCGTTCCCCAGTTTAGGCAGCCAAAGCTCCTAATGTAGGCATCTGTGTTACATATCTACAGCAAGCAGTGTGAATATTCTGTAACTCTTCAGCACTGTTATTGAAATTCAATGGAATTTGGTTGCTTAATTCCTTTAAAATCCTTCAAAGATCCAACTCTAAATTCTCTAATTAGCAAGACACCCATGATAATTCTCCATATTTTATTAGAACACTGTGAGGTATATTCTGGCAGTCCTTCCAGAAGACAGACAATTTGTGATATCTCTTTCTGAATTAAAGCACAAGTTTTAATTTGGGGAGCAGAAAGCCTTGCATATAGTATTGGTATTCAGGCAGGCTGTTCACAGTGTAAGTAACAGAGAATGAAATTTCTGTTTTGTAATGTTTTCAGATGTAGTATATTTGAAACTCCCAGGACCAAATGTAAAAAGAAAAGAACCCATGATTTTGCTGTTTTGTATCAAGCAAGATGGGACAGTCATTAAGGCATTAACACTGGAGGAGTAATTGGGTGGGAAGAGGTGGCAGAAGCATCACCCTGAGAGAATGCGAGTCCCTAAAGTTTTTTGCTCTTTTCCTTAGTCCCATACTTAAAGTTTTCCTGAAAGGAGAAGGCAGTTGCACACAGAAAGAGTCATCTTCACCTGTGAAAATGACATTGTTTCTCAAAAGAAAAAATTGTTAGTGTGAAACTACCCAATTGCCTGTATAACCACTTCCCCTCTTGTGGGTTGAATGTGGTAACCCAGAAACAATAGGTTGTTTACAGATGCTGTCCACAAGTCAAGAAAAATATGGTGTTTTAGCTGTTTTTTCCTCCTAATGATCCATTTTTTATACCACCCCATTTGTAACTTCTGCCAATTTTATCATTTATTCACACACAACCACGTATCTCCCTAAATGTTTTGCAAGGAAGTTTCTCCTGTTACAACGATCATTGCACATTTGTACGACACAGAGCATGATGGCTAGAAAGGGCCTCTCCACAGACAGTTAATGGAAATGCAGATCCTGCATAGTGCTTGAAAGGCTGCTGTTCCCAACTGTAAAAGTAACAATGCTGAAGCTGAGACAGAGGTTCAAGGACTGAGGCATTCTGAGCCCAGAAGGATCCACTGCAGTTTCCTCGTCTGTCGTCCCCTCATAACACCACCCCTTTGATTTCTCTGGTGGTTCCCCCAGAGGAAGCAGATGGTCATCTCCAATCTCGAAGCAAAATGTACAGATTTTTACAAAATGGCAGCAACAAAATGAGAAATTTAGTAGGAAAATAATTTTGTTTCAGACAGATGGATGTGGTATGTGTTTTTCAGCTTCACACTCCCACACAGTCACGAAAGAAAGTCTGGCCGGTGCAGTAGTTAATGAAATACATATTCATAGCAACACACCCTTTCCCAGAGAATGTTTAAACCAGAGTGCAACACACTACTTCAATGGCACTAAAAAGTACGTTCACTTTCTCGAGGTTTGAATGATCCCAAGTCATTTTGATTTTAGAATCTTTTCATGACATTGCAAAATCCTTTAGTACTCAATAAACTAAATCTGTACAAGATTATAAGATTTGTGTGGGTAATATACTATATATAATCTGTACAATAATAGATGATATATAATTTATATTATCATTACAGTTTGGGAATGGGTGATTTATTAATGCTTTTTGCCATTGTTGTGGTATATTTATATACACACCAACTCAATATGCCTTTATAAATATTTTAAGTACCATTATTAATCAATTACATTGGCCAATCTATGTGCCACCAATATGGTATACAATTTTAATATGTCAGTAAGCCCATTAAATATATTTGGGGAGAAGCTTATTAAATTCCAGGGGTTTTATCTAGCAAGGGAGTTAAACAGGTTCCTAGGGAGTTACCTAGGAAGGGAGTTCAACATGATTCAACTATGAAGCAAAAAGGAGCTTTTCTAACAGTCTATGAATAGAGTCCATTTTGTTTCTCTGTATACTACTCTCATTAAAGGGACAGGTGGTGCGGAAGCCCAACTCTATATTCGACAAATTTTCCAAGTCTACTTTTGTATTATAGGAGGAAGCATCTCTACGCTGAAAAGCAAAACTTTTCATACTTTGAGAAATCAAAAATTTAACATAATAATAAATATATATATATTTATTTCTGTGCAAAGCTAACAAAACCAAAAGGGCAATTCACACTCTTTTTCCTGCTTAAGTCACGGTTTCATTATGTTTCACAGGAAAAAAGGCGTTATTGAATATCAGGGCAGGAGAATTAATAGAAATGAACTGCAGACAAACAGAGGTGAACATTCTCATGACTTTGACCTACATCTTGAGCAGACATCTTCAGAGATAAAGTGTTATGCCACCTACAGTTATGGGTGCAAACCATAAATGCTGTCATTAATTTGAGATGGGTGAGCTCAGTAAGTAGTACTGGAAGTAACTACTACCCTAACACACAGATATTTTTTCAAGACTCAAAACACTTCGACTGCCCTGCTTTGGTTCTTCTGAACATCTCCTGATTTCTGATAGGAGACACTGAAAGATCGTAAAAGAAAGGCTATCTATAATGTGTCATCGGTTCATCTGAAACAATATTGTCTTAGAAATCCCGTATGATGTTCAGTATAAAGAATCTCAGATAAAACATGGCTAATCCATCAAATCAAATTCTCAGTATTGTGTAGTTCACTTTTAATATATATTACATTCACTGTGTTACACATTTGATAACTGACTATGCAATAAAACAAAGCTTTTATAGATATAAAACTCTAGGCCATTCTCTCATCATTCTTAGCATGTCTGAAATACTCTGGTATTAAAAAACAAAGGTCCTACTGTCAGTTATGTTTTTGAAAAGCAAGCAACTTTATGCAACACACGACAGTGATTTTCCAGTAACAGTTTGACAGTGCATGGGCCCCGTAGTTGAAATTTTTTGCTCTAATCTTTGTTTGTAGTAGAAGTAAATAATCCAAACAAAGAGCATTCCGCTATGCAGGGCTGATGGCTGAGCGATAAGGCAGAGCCTGGCACCAGTGACAGAACCAGCAGTCTATTGAGGTGAAAAACAGCACTCTGATAAGTAAAACTGTCTTCTGATTTATGGACCTTGAGTTGGCTTTTTAACCCTTGAATCATGAAAATCTGTAGCAGGCAAAGGCCTGGGAAAAGAGGCACATTAAGGAAAAAGAAATCCCCCGTAAGAAAAAAATGGAGAGGCTTAGATTTTACTTTCATCTCCAGCAAATCACAATCTTAAAGCTGAATTTTAAATACACTACATTTAATAACTCATACTAGTAATGGATTTTTGTATTAGACATAAAACAGTTCAAGAAGCACATTTTAAAAACACAGCCATTAAAGATCAGTCCTTCCTTTGTGTACACATGAAGAAGTGAACTTAAAAAATAATGAATATTTATCTTGCAAAACTCAGAGATGGTGTCAAGTAGCGGAGCAAATACAACACAATACATGGCCTTTGGTGTCAGCAGTATTTTCAGTATACGAGCCCTGCAACTCAGGCCAAGACTCTAGTCCTTAGACAGGATAGGAAAACTTTCACTTCCCAAGTATTGCACTTTTATCGTTAATTGCAAACTGCACTGAGAACTGATGCAACCATCTTTCAAAGAGCTCCTAACTGCAGAATTCAGTTATATATTTACAGGTATAAATAACCACTGAATAACTAATGTTACTTGATTTTCAATTCCCCTCTGCCAAGCACTGAATATATAGATATGTAGGATCTTCCTCACAGAATTAATTAATTAACTTTTTGACAAATGGACTTGTGTAGTTATGTCCGAGTTTCCTGTTATGGTCACAGCCTCTGAAACCCGTTTTTGTTAATTCTTGTGCCAGCCCAACTGACTGTCTCATTAGGCGACAGAGAGAAACCTTTACTTTGTAATAGGTGAGAGGTGGTTTCTAGGTTTGCAGTTTGCTAATCAGAATTTATAGACTAGATTTGAAAGGAAAAAAGGTACCAAAAATGGTAAATAAACAGCGCCACACCATAAAGTTACACTCTGGAAACGGAACTATGAATTCTCAGATCATCGAACTTTGAGGGGAAAAAAAAAGCTTCTGTATTGAATTACAGAATCCTATTTCCCAAATATAAATATGTCCATAAACAGACTAGGTACTATCTCAGCTGAAGTCCACCTTTACATATAAGATCATTTCAAGGAGGCTCAAAATATTTCTGATGCTATGCAGTCTGCACAAACTGAGCACCTCTCCGGTGAGATCAGACACGAAGACCAGAGCTGGTCTCGGAAAATTACAGGTCCCGCAAGACCTGCTGCACAGCTCACGGCCGTGCCGCACGTTTCGGTCGTGCCGAACAGCTGCTCCCACAACGCCTGCGCACGCCGGCAGGCGCATCGGCCCCGAGCGAGGGGCAGCACCCCCGGTACAGCCTTCACGGGATGCTCAGGACGGCAACAGGCTCCACCCCAGGCACCTTCCCGTCCAAACGCAACTTCGCGGGAGAGGTGGCGAAAGGAAACTCTGAGACCTCCTCCCCTCTCACTTCCCATAAGCCTGTGGTAGGCTGTCAGGTCTTTTCAATCTTAGATCCATGTCAAGCCAAAAAGGGAAGCTAGTGTGCCGGCCTCAGGAGCACTGTATTTTTCAGTGATTTCTGTAGTTCATTAATCAGTTCAGAAGCCTTTTATCCCTAGAATTTTAAATACAGATCCTTTGTACTTTAGAGCATTATTTTACTAACCATAAATATTTAAACTATTAAAAACTCCTTACGAATATTTTGACCAACAAAAATTACTTGATCTGGAGAACGTCCAAGTTTTCGATTATAAACCTTCACCACCTGGAAACACTACCTCCGTTTTTAAAGACTATTTTTGTCAGTCTTTTGAGTAGCTGCATATGAAAGTTCTTCCTTGAAATTTACAAACTTCGCCTTCCCTCCCATCAAACTCTTTAGGTGGGAACTTCTCTAAATTTTGTATGACTGTGTTGAAAGAATCCAAAAGAAATAACTTCTTTCTGAAAGCATCTGTTCTCTACAAAATACCTAACTTTGATTGCATATTACACATCAGCTGTATTGTTATCTTCTCCCAACAGTCAGCAGTGTGAAGTTAGTACTGGAGATTTATCAAACTATTTCATACAATGTAATGAAAAATAAATGTTAAAAATGATAGCCTCTAATAGGGCAATGAAGGCAACGCCTGTGAATTCCTTTAAGTTCATGAACCTACCTGTTATAGTAAGGTTTTGTTAAAAAATTTAACTTCACATCACACTAATACAGTTCTTTGCGTAACACAGGATGATTAAGAAGTATCCATGACAGCAAACTTTAAACACTGCAAGACAAGCTAGTGTATCACTGAAAAGTTATCTGCTGTGGACTATAAAATTCCAAATATTAAGCACTGAACCTACCCCAAAATCCTCTAAGACAGTATGTTCCCATCTAGGAAAAATTTTTAAAATAGATTTAGAAATTCCTGGCAAAACTGATATGCTGCTCCAAGAAAGTGTGAAACATTTTTAATAGTGAAAATTTTCTCTGCTTCCAAGGTCTGGAATCTCAAAAACACCATGTTCAGTTACTGTTAAGCCCTCCAAAAACCAAAATACTGCTGGAGAGCCCAAGACCACACACAAAAAAATTCAGGTGTACCAGTCTGATTTTAGTGACAGCACAAGTGAAAAAGATAGTTCAGTATCTGGCAAATTTGCTACTATTCTAAATAACGACTTTGTAGAACATCTTTTTTTCCTTTCAGCTACCCAAATAAAGGCATTATAGTATGTTACTATAGCACAGACTTGCACTTCAACATAGAAATTGCTGTTTATTTCTTTACTGAGAATGGAACCTCCTTCTGTCTTTCTTTAAGTGAAAACTTCATGGAGACTGAAAGGAACCACAAGCTGGCAATTTCTTGTACTAATCGTAATAAAATAGCTTAGTAACAAACAAGCAAACAAAGAAAAAAAGAGAAAAAGAATAAAAAGCATAAAAAGGGAAAATGGGAAAAATTGCCATAGCCACCTGAAGTAAAGTAAGTAAAAGGCCTGTTTGTGCCCAGTTCTTTGGAAGAAATTGTTCGGGAACATTTCATCCATGTGAAAGTCTGAGTCATATAATGCTGCCAAGGTCAGTGAGACCTCTGGTGATCAATTCAGTAAGTACTAGCCACACATGCTAGACTGCCTTGGAGCAAAACTAAGGTATAGTCCTACAAATCCTATTATTTATATCTAACAGGGAACATCTAACGTGTTTTGTGGTAATGCCTCTACCACATTGCTTTCCTATTAACGTTCTCCTAAACTCTCTGACAAGTCCCACCTCAAACTGCTTTCAAAGACTTATCACAACATTGTGAAATAAAAAAAAAAAAAATAGCTCTGGCCCTCAACTGACACAACAAGTAATAGTTATGACTTCGGGAGTGATCATGTTAAAGACCTTGAAAACTTGCTATTATAAACATCTGTCTCCTTTTGCCTGCCTCAGCTCTATTTGCTCTGAGCTTCTTGCCCGTCCCAGGTGTCTGCTTGAGGCTGGTTAGTAATAGTAGTAGTATTCATAGTAGTAGCAGAAGCAATAGTAAGAAGTTCAGTATCAATAGTTAAATGATCTTTACTGTTTTGTCAAAATCTTTGAGAGCTTTGTCAGGATAGCCCTTGTATCATCTGTGGAAGCCTGTTCAAATGTCATCAAGTTGTGACAAAATGCCTTTTTTCACATGTTCTGCAGCAACTAGTTAATGCTCCAAAACTAAATTCCCTAAAGCTTCAATCAGTAATGAAGGTGCACAGCCTCGTATGGCTGGGATTGAAGAGGCATTTTTCTGCAGTCGCTCCTAATAGCCAGGAACTAATGGCTGCTCGAGAGAAAAGAGCTGCCTGGCTAATACAGAGGGACCAGGAGTCAGGCTAACATCTTTGACTGGGAGAAAATAAGACTGTAAAAGGGAACTAGAAGTGGAAATAGTGAATTCAGCTGGAGATTTAGTGCACAGTTTGCAAAATGAACAAGATAGGGAAGAAGATGCCAGAAATGTGGACAGGCCAGGGAAAAAGCTCAATCAGCAAAAATCTGCATCGTGGCTCTGAGGATTCCTGCTGTACTAACGGATCATGAGGGAGTTTTGATGATGAGACCTTCCTGTGGCTTTTCCTTTAAAAAAGGCGTTATCTCTGAATCAAGTGGATGGATGCTCGTCCTGCACAACCAAGCACTCAGTCCTGGCACTTCCCAGCTTCTAAGGGAAGTTGATGGAACTTCAGGTTGCTCCTGCTAAGTCTGTGCTGTCATGTGGGTTTTTGGGGTGATTTGGGTGAACTCCCCTTTATAGCTGAGCACTTTCTGGGACTGCAGAGAGATATTTAGGGTGGCATCCCTCTGCTCTCGTTTTAGACACTTACAGTACAAAGAACCTGGTGAGCTAGATGCCTGCTCAAGTCAGTGAAGAAAACACAGCACTTCCAGATCATGACCCAGATGGTCATTCTGCACATCTGCTGGAGCATGAGGGAAGTCTCACCACAGAAGGACCCATTTTTCTTCCCTGACAGGAAGGAAGTTTACAGGATCAGCCCACACGGAAGAACTACCTAGTACCTGTCAAACAGGCAAGCAGAATCGCCCCCTTTACTGTGGGATGCAAAGGCATGCTAAGTGCTCACAACTGACATCAAAACAAACTCGGAACAGACCAAATCTTACATCAGGTCTCATTTTATGAAAAATTGGGCAAAAGCAGTGGCAAAACTGTTTATCTGTTGTAAGGCATCTTGTAAGATACTTTTCATCATCTTACAAAGTGGAAATAAAAACACCTTCTTACTTTGTTAGGATGTAGAGCAGAAAAATTCATCAGTGTTTTGGAAACCCTCTGCTAGCTACTTCGAGGAGCATCACAGAAAGGCCAAAATTTAATCAGTGTTTCTTTTGCCAGAACAGAGTTTAAATATCATGAAGCAAAAGAACCCACGGAACCACCAACTAGACAGAAAGGACAAAATGAATGCTGAACAGCTACTATTAAAATAAGCACCATCTCTGAAATGAACTGACTAAAGCAAGAATCCTTGGGAGGGTGGGGAGGGAGAACAAAAAATACTGGTATGTGATCATGGCAAGAGGAAACTTATCATGTGTGTATCTGTATATGTCCAAGGGCAATGAATTATGGTCAACACACAATCTCAGTTACAGCGTTTCCTCACTATTGAATGCTTTACCTTGTAATTTGAATATTATTTTAGTATGCCTTGTGTGATATTTACATATTAGATAAGCTACACCTGTATATATATCTTATATAATATTCATGGATATGTTACTGGTATTAAGTACTAAGTACAGGTATTATTCTTCATAAAGTATGAAGAAAAAAAATTCAAGAAATAGCCATTAGTAGCCCAAACAAATTTTATTGCCAAGAAACTGCAAAGTATTGCCTGTGGTTCCTTCTCTGTTGTTATTTATGGCACCTCCAATCAGCCTGATTATACTAGTGAATCAAAAGAACCCACTTAGTGTATGAAATGGTAACACAAAGAGATACTTGTATGGCATGTTTGTGATACTTATTCAAGTATTAAACATGCTCTTTTTCAGGAACCAATGTGTAGTTTCTAAAGTCTTCACCTATTCCCTTTGTCTTCTTCTACATTCAAATACTTTTGAGAGGAAGATAATTAGACTATTCAAAAGCTAGAGATTTCATCGTATCACTAAATATGAGGTTCCTCATCAACCCTTTCAGCACATTGCTGCGCTAACAAAAAAACCCTCCTTTCTCCTACCCTTATGTTCAATATTTTAAGATTTCCTTTCCATCTGCTTTTCCCTCCTAACAGAAACTCATCTTTTAGTTCACTGAATATGGTCACCTTAAATTATACTTAAAGGATTATGATATATGTTTATTTGAAATTATTTTCAGGTAGAGAAGGAACCTTAATGATCCTTTCAGGCTCCTGCTTCCTCAGGCCAGTCATGTTTTCACAGATGTCCCTACTCTAGCATCTCTAGCCACTAAGATGAGCAGGACTGTTATTTGCTAGATAGAAAACACTTAATTAGAAATTAAATGAAATAAGAAACACCAAATTTTTAGTCCTCACTGCAGAGTAATATTTACTGAAAACCTTCTCCAGGTCTCTTTGTATTCTACTTTTTTTCATTCTAAAATTTTCTGGTGTTGCTTACCATCCTGGTGCTAGCCTATCTGAGGAGCCGACAATTCACCTAGCAAAAAAAAAAAAAATTAACAGACTTATTCCTCTTCCTTAGCCAAAGCCACCGACCAGTATCTCCCCTTCCCCTCTATCTTCTGTTCCTCATTTGCAAAAGGAAAAGCTTCAGATGAAACACTGTCTTTTTGGAATTAACAATGTTTTTACATAAAAGCACAACATTTTATTTTGCATTCAGAGAATACTGAAAAAATCAATGAATTGATAGATTTTTACATGGGAGCCTGTTCTTGATGTCAATTAAATATGATGAACTTTGGCAGTAAAAACAATCATTTGAACAGCTCCTTCTTCTCAGGAAGAATTTACAAGTTCATAGGCTACATAAACTATGTGAGATTTTCCTTGTAGCTCTGTCACCCTATCCAGTCTCTAAGGGCAAAACATAATAAAGTCTGAGATCCTTAAGGTATATGGAGAGGATGGTCAATGTATATGTCCAGGTTTTGGGAAATTCACTGGAGAGGGAAATTGATGGAATGGCGTATATGGTAGTGATAAGATGCAAAGAAGGACAAAAATCTATCCTGTTTCAAATCAGTAAAGAAAGAGGCCTTCAGAGGGGTGAAGTGAAATCTCATTACCACATATAGCTCCAAGGACCCCAAGCAACGTCGCAACTCAATGTTTCATCAGTGAAAACCACTGCCAGTCACTCCCAGGTTACTATTCCTAGGCTGACTGGAGAAGTGAATTAGACAACCTAAGAGGCATGAGACAGTACAGTAGAGCTGTATCCCTGTCACATCTTCTCCTTTGTTTCAGGGATGCAGACAGACAAATCCCTCTTCCAATGTCCCTTGTCCCAGGGTAAAAAAAATAGGATGGTGGTAAAGGGGGAGAATGGATTATGTGAGTTGCTGATTACAGGCAATAGGGGTAAAAATAAAGAACAGCCTGACCAGAGGTTTAGAAAGAGCCAAGTCAGTGACAAGGCAAGAGAGAAGCAGAGGGGGCAAGAAAAGAGAAAGACAGACAAGGGCAGTGATATGGGATAGGTGGTGGTGGTGGGAAATCAGCTGGGAGATGGTGCCACGGCCCTCACCAGTGGTGAACAAAGCTCCAGAATTTTCAGTTTGGGAGGCCAGGCTGAAAATCCAGCAGAGAACTGCTCAACTCATTAGGACCTAAGCTTAGCGAGATTGTGGCAGTCAGCGGAAGGCATGGATCTTCAAGATTTGGAATTCTGGAAAGAACCTTGATCTTACAATCAAGAGAAAAGTATTAGTTTAAAGCTTATTTTTCCCCAGTCAAAGTTTTCAGCATTCATTTCTGAAAAAAAAATAAAAAGCTTCAATGCCCGACACTGCAGGAAACTTTTTTCCAAATCAAAGCATCCAAGTTTCTTGAAGATCACATATCACTATCAGGAGAGACTGAAACACAAAGACACGCTCAGAGCCTGTCTTCCTCATCATGTGGCCAAATCAGCTTGATTCTCATCTTGCACTGATTTCTACATTAATGGAACTTGACTGATTTCAGCAACTCTTCTCTCTCACACTGGAACAACCACTATTGTTTACTGTAACTCAAAATAAAACCAAAAAATCCTTCTTACGCTGAGATGCCTGACTTGAGTCTTGAGTAGTATTTACCACTATATGCCACAGACTAATTCAGTTCCTCTGGACTGATTTGCATCTACGTTACATCAGTACAGCTCAGGAATGCCAGAAGACAGTGAAATGTAAAATAAGCAGACGGCTAGAATCAAGACCTTTGGGCACCAGATTTTTTTTTTAAAGGTTACCTCCTAAGATCTGCTACAATGGTGCAGGAAAAGATCCAGGATTCCAGCACAATGTACTGTCTTGATTGTCTTTGAGAGTGATGTTTAATTAATTTACATTTTCCTTTTGGGTTTTGCTCTAACTGGCACCTTTATTACGTGACCTTTATTCTGGACGGCCTCTAAGGTACCATATACAACAGCTACTTCCACACTATTATCTCTCATACAAGCCAGCTGACTTCTTCTCTAACTGCTGGAATTAAAACTTTCTCCCCTCTACAAAGTCCTAATTAAAAGCAAAAAACCTCTAATTCTGTGGGTACTTTGGATATAATCTGGGTGTCTAACTTTTAGCCTAAGGAAGATGGTACAACCTGTTTTCTGCGCAGCAAAATGATCTAGCGCTGACACATTCAAAATATTCTCCAAAAGTGGGCAGCAAGGAAAGCCGCAAAAACAAGAACACATGAAATGGAGTGCTGCTATCTGAATTGCTAGCTGTTTGCAGAATTCTTATGCCAACAGGGCCGGTAAACAAGTGTTAATATTTCTAGTGGAGGGAGCACCCATGGGGAATTCAACGTCGTTAGCTGCACAGAGCAGAGAATCAGATGGGAGAGGGAATTGTGTCAGCTCCTGCAAGTCGGCAGTCTGTGGCTGTCAGGAGTGTGAAATGGAGCTGCTTCAAAGCTGAGCAGGCTGTGACCTGAATGCGGCACATCCACGCGCTCAGTGTGAGAGGATCAGTGACAGCATTTGCCGGGCTCTAGTCATCCCCTCTGCTAATGAAAGCAGCCCTGAAAGCCGTAATACGGGGCCTCTGGGCAGCCCAAAGCCTAGCATTAGCAGAGTTTGTTATAAGCTCGGCTGGTGAGCGCACTGAGCACCAAAGGCCCCCTCCTCTACTGCTGTACCCCACCAACCCCCCCCGGCTGTCTGTTTAGTGTCACTCAGCTGGGATGGATCCCGTTAAAGATCTGACGCTTAGCAAGGACTCGGAGGTGTCTGGAACGCCTGCCTCTAATCATAAACACCACAGCTGGCAATGATGTGGTCGAGAAAAAAAAATCACCTTGATCCAGCAACACACATTCCCTTTGATGTTTCTGCAGTGAGTTCACTGCCCAGAGAAAAAGGTACTGCTTTAAAAAAAAATCAGGCTTGACATACTCAAATCATAACCATATGACTCTCAATTTCAAGCTTAAAAAGAAAAAAAAACCCTGATCCCAGGAAAACACAACATTTTGTTCTGAGAAACTCAGGGAAGAGGCATCTGACAATGATAACATGAAACAGGTTTGGAAGATAATGGCAGTTTAAGAAGAAAACACTTCCAAAAAATTCAGACTGCCACTACCAAAAATGGAAGAAGCCTCCTGCCAAAGATTGCAAACTGTGGTGACCTTAAGCAAGAGACTGTAGCTGATTCAAGGGAAAAATGAAAACTTTTCAAAGACAACATTGCTTGTGCTCTGCCACTGTTTATGAGTGCCTTATGCCCTCTTGCCTTTCGGGGTGGCCTGGTAAACACAAGAGCTCCTCTGTGTTTTCCAGTCCTCTGCCACAAAATTCTGTTAAATATTCAACTCTATGAGCATGATTTTTTATTTTTCTAACCCAAAGAAGTTACAAAGAGAATTGTGAATCCAGTGCAAGAAGCATTTTATTTATAGTGTTATTTTTTGATATCTGCCCTTACATTGCATACCTGGTGATTAAGTATCCAAATATCCTATTTATTATCATGCTGCTTTGATTTCCTCACAGAAAAACAACATGTTTTTAATTGGGTTGATTTATACTGAAGGAGTGCTACATGCACCATTTGCTAAAAATCTGAGGAAGACTGCAACTTGCATTCTCTGACCCATGTTACTGTTTCCTTACACTATGCCATCTTTTAATTAGTCATATGCTAACACAGACAAAGAGTCTGATTTGCACAATCTTACCACCACATATAGTCCAATTTTGTTTTCATTATTCACAGTAAGTGAGCACTACAATTAATAACGATGTTCTTTTTAAGGCTATATGAAGAAAATGACACACTAGACAAACCAAAGCAGAGGTGTATCTGCCAGGGACATAAAGAAAAATTTGGAAGTAACTTCAAAAACCATTTCTAAAAATGTATTTTCAGAATTTACTGTATTTGCACTTTTAAAAACCTAGCATTTATACATGTAAAACAAACAGCTGGCATACAATCAACTGCAAATAGTCATTTTTGGATATTCACAGCCTTCTGGATATTCAAGGATTTTTTTTTTCCTTTCTAGATGTTCTTTTAAAATGTCTTTTTTCATAATTTTGCACTACCCACCAGTACATTACAGGGTCTTTCTTTCCCCAGACAAAAAGACCAGGTTCCAGCCCTCACAGTGAGTAACAATACTAGCAGCCATTCCATAAGCAGAAAACTAAAGACCACTGCATGCTTTAATTACCCCTGGTAATAAAATGCACTATACGTTACTGTGGCTCAGAATGATCAGAGCTGTCCTGACACAACTGAAGCAAAGAAGTGACATACTGTATACAATACGCAGAGCTCGAGAGTGACTGTAAATTGAACTACCATATCATGGCAGGAAAATTTGGGAGCTGTGTTCCAAACCTATGTGAGGTTTCACAGGCTGTTCAGGCTGACAGCACTCCCTGCGATTCCACTGAACGTTGCAGATTCAGATAAGATTCAGATTTATTAAGTTTACGCACTGTTCTACAGTGGTGCGTGTGTGTATCTGTGTGTGTGGAGGGAGAGGCTAGCTCAGTCAGGTTGTGAAACATCAGCGATTTACATAACCCTATATGGTGATTTTTCTCTTATACTGTATGTAAGCAAAACACAATTAAATAATAGCCAAGATCTGGAGCCTCAGTGACACTTAAAAACGATGGAGGAAGTGACATAATCCTCTTTGTTTCCATGTGCATGAATCTTTTATTTTCAACCAGCAAGAATTAAAACCAGTACCAGAAAACTGCTACTCACGTACTGTCACAAACACAGGTTAATTGATTTTACTCCAAGCAAAAAAAAAGATTTAAAAATAATTTAAAAAAAGTATTTCCTCAAGCCTTGTGGAGAGTTATGGATTTTATTGCAATGGCACGCACAAAACTCATTTGTTTACCTCTGTGTATGCAAAGGTTCAGGAGGTGGGAGTCAAGATACGTGTCCCATTCTTCAAGGGAAAACCAGAGCCACCCATCCAGTCTGTTCCCTTATTGCAGTTCCATTATGAATAATTTTAAACTTACTGGCAACATCTATGACCTATGATAATTCTTCCATTTTCCCTGTTCTTACACTATTCTAAAACATCACAGGATGAAACGTATTAGAAATCAGTCTAATCATGAATATGGTTTTACCCCAAGGAGGTTTTTTGCCTCCCACACTTTAATGTGACACAAGCATTACAGAACCATTACTTATCAGAAGAATCCCTCCAATGAGAAGCATAAGAGAGAGCTCTCTAATAGATTTTCTTGAGCTTCATTTTACAGATCAGATTTAAAAGCGTTTTATTGGTTACATGTTCTCTCATAATGATTAGAGAAGAAAAAGAAAAAAAGTCAAACACTTTCCTGGTCACAAATGGATGTATTCTGAGGAAGTCTGAAAAATTAATCCATTATGATCTCAGTCCTACCAAGTAAAGAGCACTGCCAGGCAGGGGAAGAAAAAGAAAAAAAGGTTCAGTTCTGTTCATGCTCAGGTTTGAAGGAAACAGTATGAGCTGAGGACACCCAAGATATTTCATTGCTGGGCCTAAAATGCACGTTGCCTTCAACTACTGCATTGGGCTCTACTAAAGTTCACTTCATCTTACTAGCACCTAACATTTACATGATGCTTTAGTGCTGTGTCATTAAATGTGGTCTGTTGCTTTATAATGCAAGAGCCACTCTATAATTTTTACTCACCAAAACTGCACACCATACAGACTGGCTACCTGACCTGATTTGCTGAATGTCTTGGATCCCATAGAACTCGGGGTGTGTGTGTGTGTGTGTGTATGTATGTATGTATGTATAAAGTCAGACTTACGCAAAACTCTAGGACTAGCCACCAGTTTATTCAGGAAGCACACGCTTTATAACACTTGAGAGACTGCAGTTCAAGAACGCACTCCGCCCTTCACTCCTAAACCAGCTCAAAGCTGTGTTCAGACAGCTCACTCACAACCTGACGAAGGGAGTAACACCTCGCACCAACTCTCCAGTGACCCCTCCAGATAAACCGGGAGAGAAACTGACAAGCTCCATAGGCACTCTCCCACGAAAAGAGGCAGGCTGGCTGGAGAGCGGCAGATAAGACATGTGGGTCAAACAAGAGTCTTCAGGGATCCAAAGACTCGTCCTTTCTGCGCCAGCCACCCTTTAAAGAGGACAGCAAAATCCATCAAATTACAGTCCACAAGTGCTTTCATTTATTTTACTTTTATATAGTGCAAGTCTAAGTGTGATTTAAAATCAATTGCACACATGATTACAAATCATTTAACTTGGGTCTAACCATAAATTCCTGATACTGAAGTCAGATTTGTGCAGCTCCTTACTCATGTGAAGCACTCAGTTTAGGAATCACACTATTATTTGCATGGGCAGAAACAGTTTCAGACCTCGTCCTCTGTGAACTGCCATGGTGAGATCCCTCGAGCCGCTGCAACGCCTGAATGTGCCCTGCGTTATGCTGCTACAATAAAAATCATACTGCTCTGGCACCCCAGGAGCAACTCGCTATCCTTTCTTCTCTTACTTTTGAAATGGACTACCTCTAATTGCTTTGTTTCTTTGCTCATTTTGGCAACCTCTCTGGGAATTTACTGGTTACTTTTCATGCATAGGTAGTCGTGATATCATCTTCCAAAACTCCACTGCCCACGCTCCCTCTAACGCGTCTACAGTACACGATCTCTGTTTACAGAAAGGCCTCATCAAGTGGGGACTGGAGCAGTTTATGCTTTATGAAGTTTTCTCAAGGTTTTGCTTTTTATTTTTTTCCAAGAGGTGATTGAAAACAGAGAGAAAAAGGCTGTGTTCCTTTCTCGCTTTTAATACTCTTATTCTGAGACCATCTATGACAATACCTCTTGGAAAATTGCTCCTGTCCAATAACACGCTCAAAGTACTCCTTTGCCAGAGGCATTCATTCATTATATAAACCAAACAAGCATACAAAAACAGACAAAAAGTGACTGGTAATGCCCGGCAAATTCCTGCGCGCAGCTACGATGATTTGGGTGCATTGCATGCAGATGTCAGGTATTTCAATAAAGAGCTCCATTGTGCAGGGCCCCAGCCCTGCTCCGTGGCTCCCAGCGCTCCCGCGCGAGGGGGGCGGTGGGGGGACAGCCATTCCAGCTGGGCTTGGAACCTCGTCGGAGTCAGGAAAACCACAGCTCATAAGCAAAGAGGAAGCATAATGTTCTACAAGGACAAAACATTAGCAAAAATGTCACTCAGCCCCAGTTCCACATGTTGGCTGCCACGGCCTCTTCCTCCTAGCATGCCCGATTGATATAAATTCCATCTGCTCAGCAGCCAAGTGACAGAGAAGAAATACCGGCATCTGGTCTCTATTGCTGTCGGGTTTTTGTTCCATGTTAGACCTTAGCTAGAAACATATGAAGAGATGAAGGTGCTGGCAAGCGACTAAAAGGCTGCACTGGCACAAATGAGACTTTCTGATGCTTTTCACACTTCACTCTGGATTTTTACAGGGAAAAAGGCGGAGGAGACTTGATAAACTGAGTCTGGAGAGCCAACAGGCCTGGAGGTCATTTGGTGCTTCTAACTTTTTTTGAGTGTTTAAAACTGTAAAGCAAAACAATTTTTTTTAACACGACAGAAGGTAACGAAGTCACACAAGAATGTTGCTCTTCAGCTAACTTTTTTTTCTCCTTCTCTTAAACATCCACTGGTTTGGACCTGATCCACAGGCACTTTATATTCTCCTGAGAAGCAGCTGGAAAGTGCCAAAAGACCAAACCACTAACTCTTTTTTAACCCCACTCTGTCCAGCAGAGTGCGAGTTCTCTAAACCTAATAGCAATAAAGCAAACCAGCAACATGCCGCTATTATTCAAGAACTGCTGCCTGAGTGCTTTTCAAAAGCAACTGCTGAAGAGGCAGGGGAGAACGTGAGTCGGGGTGTGTGCGTGCGCGCGTGTGTGTGTGTGTGTTCAGGGATTTCCTTGAGGACCAACTATTCACACTAACAGAGGCACAAGAAAAAAAGAAAGGTGCAACAGAGAGGAAAGTAAAAAAGAAAATGCATAGGTAATAAAGTTGGGGGTCACATAACTTTCTTGCTGCAGAAAACAGTTGGAGCCATAAACTCAGAGGAAGCATGCTCTACCCAAATTGATCCACGGCACACAAAGGATAGCTAGTCCACAGTAAGGTAAAAGCTTTTTAAAAGTTAAAGTAGATTCTCAATATTCCAAATCAATATAGAATTTGCTTTTATTATAATTAAAAACAGAGCAGTCTTCAATTAATTTTTGGTGCCCCCAACCTTCACTGGGCTGTTGTGATCCTGTCTACAATACAATGTCCTCTTGTTTGGGTGAGAGGACCACGAACTGACAGAGAGAAATGGAGCGAGTGAACTACGATCAGAACGACATTATAACACTAACAAAAAAGAGTCTGTGTGAGAGACAGAGAGCATGTAAGAGAAGAGCTCTCAAGAACATATAAATATATAATAGAACCCTGGAACACTTAATAATTAATTGTGAGGAAGAAGCTTTTATTTCAACAAAAAGAAGAGCTTCCAAGCACCAGCCCCATGAGAGACTGGCACAGACCAGTGCACTGATGCCCACAAGGAAGGTCCACACCAGTTCCTTTGCTGGGCCGAGTTCCCCTCCCAGAGGGGAACCAATATCTCCTCAACACACTGTCTGCATCCTCAGAGTAAGTCTGAAGTGGTGCACAACTCTTACACGGGCTCTCTGCCCAGAGTGGATTTCTCCCAGTGACTTCAATGGGATTTGCACCAGCCAGGCACCTGACCCAAGAGGTCAGCAGTCTGGCTGGCTGGTTGGGTGACAGTGTCCATCAGCACCCCAGAATTAGCGACCAAATATTCTACTACTGGCTCTGCTCGCTGACGTGTTGCTTTGGGCAAGTCGCTTTTGTTAACTGAGTGTGCTGGCTTCCCCCTTCCTCATGGGAGAGTATTGCCCACCTTTGGAAAGCCCTTGGTAGCCTCGGTGAAAAGCCTTGCATGTACATGGTGTAACATTCCTGTGAGGAATCAGTGCTCATCCATTAATGAGGTACCTCCACGTCGTCAGAGGCATAGACTTCTATGGAGTTTGGAAGGAATATTCAACATTCAGGTCTCTTAGCATGGGATTTCTGCCTCTTGGAGATGCCATTTACTCATCACCCAAACAAGCTCAGCACAGGCATTTCCTCCCAGTACCGCCCTCCTCAGGGAGAGAACCTAAGCAATGGGTTCCTGCAGGAAGTTTTGATTTTCACTCATTTCTCATAAGTACCACCCCCCCCCACACACACAATTTTGAAAGCCCTTTTTTACTCAGGCACAAAATTCAAACCCAAGAGTACCACCTCTACTAATGCAAATACAGCTGTTAAAAGATGCAAATTGCTTTGCACCGATTTCTACTCACAAGAGAGGTAAAACAGAAAAACTGTCTTAAACCAACAGCACATAACAAATATAGCTGCTGCCTATGTATCACTTCACTTTAAGGTGCCTCTCTGAAGTACTATCTTTGTTCATGCCTCTTCATTGCCTTGACCCTGAATGATTTCCAGTCCACACGTTGCACCATGCTTACAGTAAGTTTCTGCTACGCTAGAGGGCCGATACCCCAAATAGGTCTCCTTAGAAATGTACTGCTCTCACAGAGAAGGGACAATTGTTCAGTCATGCACAGTAATGGGAAAAAAGTTAGTCTTTTATAGCAAGGTGGCAACCAAAGTCACTGCTGTCCTTCCGCCCCTTCTCACTGCTGACTGTGTAATAAATACAGAGACTCGATCGTCTTTTCTTCTGACTTCTGGAGCACGTAAGACGGTGAGGCTACCGCCACAGTAAAAATAAACAGTGAGATAAACTCTTCAGCATTACAGACATGCGTGTACATTACTGTTACACACGCTGGCCCAACCAGCGTCCAGGGGCACACTTCCAGCGAAATCCACAGGGCAGGTCAGAGCCGACTTAAAACAATTTGTACCGCGCGGCGCTGACCTGGGCAGGCAACGCTGCACTCGCACAGACAAGACTCGGTGCACAGCCGGTGATGAGAGGGGACATCTCCGGCACCTGACCACGGTGCCCATCAGTGCAATTTCCCGCAAGTCAGGAAGATGAAGGAGCGCAGCTGCTGGGATGAGTGAGTAGCTGAAGGAGCTGGTGTGAGCTTCAATAGCGGGCCAGAGCCGCGCTCCACTGTGAATGACAAGTGATGGGCCAAACCACTGGGGAGCTACCGATGAGTTATTAATGGTGACAGGTACACTACCTGGGAGACAGGTTGAGAGGGGAAAAAGATTATTTATAAGCGAATAGTTAACAGCTGTACCCACTGCTAAGCATTACATGGATGCCACAAACTGTAGAATTCAAATCTTGGGTTATTCAAGCACGAACAACTGCCTGTCACCAAACTGCAACGCATCGCTACAAATTAAGGTGGGAGAGATGAGACGAGGCTGGAACGATGCCTTGCTCAAGAAGGCAGTGTCATCACAGAGTGCAGATAAGAGCTGGAGAAGGGCTGAGATAACCATGAGGTGAATTATGGTTCTTAATAATAATGATGAATTTGCAAGAACAGCTTTTTAATTTTTCCTGAGGGCTTTTGCAAGAGAACAGATGCTGAATGTGTCCTGCACTGACAAGAATAAATGGGGGGAAAAATATAATAAGCAAAGGAAATGTTTTTGGAGAAGTTTTCTTTTGATATGAGAAATAATATACTTCTATTGTTGAGTTAATTTCTTCTACCTCCAGCCCCCTCCCAAATTTCAAAGCCACATTGTTAAGCTTATACCTAGAATACATAATATTCTTACAATACCCACAATAATATAGTTACCCAGTTTTTCCCAAAGGAATGAAGCACTGTACTACTGAGTATATTAAAAAGGCCTGGACAAAAATTTCGCAAATCTATTTCTCAAGTACAATCCTGCAGTAAGAGAAGGAGAAAAAAACCCAGGACTTAGAAATGTTTTCATAATATGAACATCATCCTAAGAGAACCTGTTTCTGAACCATTTCCCACTCCATCGCAAAGATACAACATCTCCGTAGTAACTGCTTACATAGAAAACTAAGAAAAAAAGTGATTTTTTTCGTGGTCTTTTAACACAGTGGGGCTGTTAATCCCAGCAAGACCGGCCAAGGTGCCCAGACAATCAGGAAGTGCTCCAGTGACTTCTAGACTTCCATGAAGCACAGCCTGGAAATCCCTGCACTAGGAGTCTGACCAGAAAAAGGTGTTTCTGACCTCCAACGAAGTGAGTCAAATAGTTAATCTTAGAAAAAGAAACAATGGGGGGACTAACGAACTAAATGCTCAGTGCTCTAAATTCAGGGGGGTGTTTCGCAGTGGGGTCTCAAACAAGGAGCCTGCGAAATGTTGGGAAAAAAGCAGGGCTAGTCAGCCTCAGCTGGGTTCCTCAAAGGTGGAGGGAGGTAGCTGTCTGTGTCCGGGGTTACGGACACGTCTCATCCTTTGTCATGGGCACATCGTGCTGCCACACGCTCTGAGGGAGGCACACAGAGACTGCGAGCCAGAAAGGGTTCGCACTTCAAAAAGCTTCAGGGGCTTCAAAATACAAGGACGTAAACTGACTCACCACCTTAGCTGTTTTGCAGGATTTGGTCCAACCTTTCAGTTCAGGCTTTCCAAAGCGAACGTCCCTGGAAGTGAAATGGGGTGTGCGTGTGTGTGTGTTGGGAGGTGAGGGGGGGAATGTAATATTAGCCAAACACATTCATAACTCACTTTCTGTTCTTCACAAGTTTCAACTATTTTTCCCCATCTGCTTCATTGTGGTTCTCACAGACAACTCACAATTATACACGTGTAATTCCTCAGTTTCTGAACCTCTCACAGTGTGAATCAATATTTTAATACATAGGCAAAGACTGTTATGTTTTATTTTAAAATAGGCCATTAAAATATCTTTATTAAATATATGCATTGTGGAAACTTTTTTTTCATACAAATTAGCTGTCGGTCATAAAACAGCCAACCATTCACAACATCATTTTTAAGGGTGCAGTGAGAGAATCAAGCACTGAATACTAGTGGGATTTGGTGTTAGTAGCCTTTTAAAAATTCTACCTGTAATGTGCAAGTAAAGAAAAAGAAAGGGAGAAAGGAACAAAGGAATAAAAAGGAAAAGATTAAAATTACACTGAATTTGTCCTAACTGCAGTTCCATCATTTTCCATGCCACTTAACTGTTTGCAGCTAACCCTTTAGTCCAGCTATATGCTTTTATTTTGGAGTGATATCATCACTACACCTCACATCGTTGCCATTTTGAAACAGAACTAAAAGCCAAGTAAATACCCTGCTTCCCTCGTGGTATCTGACCACAATGGCCTACAAAACCCCAAAGCTTTCAGATAAAGCAGAGAAAGAGAATGAATGGAAAAATCCACATTGACTGAAAACTGAAGATGAAACATAGCAGAGAAGGCAACCCGTAAGCTGCACAACAGACATTGAACAACAGATGAAAATAAAACAATGGCGAAAGTGGATACATGATACACAGAAGCTTATAGAAAGGGTTGTAAAGTTCCTTAACAAATATTAACAGAAGCATCTGTTGGACATATAGACCACCTACTCTGGCTGATAACATGAGAAAAAAATATGAGAACAACCACTCTCCTCCTCTTAGTGCTATGAGACCTATTCCATATTATAACTGCCATCCCAATATTTTTGTTCCATCCCCAGTAAGGGAGAAATGACAGCAGCTAAGAACACTCACATTGCAAAACATTATTGATTAAATGCGTGCTTCCCTCCTCTCCTATTCTTAACTTTGTTTTTGGTTAAACAGACTTATATGAGAGAAGGAATGGTAGTCAAATTTCACAAAGAGTGAAAATTGAAAAGTTAATTCACTATGCTTAACTGTCAAAAAGCACGGTATTTAGAGTGAGCAAGGTGAGCTTGCTTTTGATATCTCCATTTCAACTAAAGAGTACCTCACTCCACAAGTGGTTGCACTGCTTGCAAAGTAAAGCACTACTAAAATAAATATCAGATTCTGCCTTTAAGTGACAATTTTCTTGCCTGTATTCATAGATGGAAACTGAAAAGACAATTTCTGTAATGTCTCTTCAGAGACAGGTCTATGCATTTGGAAGTGCAGATTTTGATAGCCAAGTCTGCATGGAGACATCTGTGCATGCTGCCAACATGCTTGAAAAGTAAAACTGTAATTTACTTTTAAAAATTTGTATATATAAAAAGAAGAACTTCAAAGATATATCAGTCAGCTCGCTTTCAGCAAAAACAAACAAACAAAAAAAGCCACAAAAATAATTATAAAACATATGGTGCAAACCGTAGCTGTGTTTATTTTATGACAGTTAACATTATTTACAGTGTAATCTGGTCAAAATTAATACTCCAAGGACTACATACAAAATATGTCCAACACTGTGTTCTTTTAAACCCCACACACCGACTGAGTCTATCTGCTAAAGCAGAAGTCTCCTGTTTTCCTCCAAACAAAACGCAGTACTATTTGTTTTTTATGGATTCATTATAAATTCTTGAGTGACACAAATGACAAGCTGCCAATAGCAATAAAAGGCCAGGATACTAGGAGGGAAGACTTTTTTAAACATGCCAAGTTTGATGGAAATATAACTTTTAAGGACTCTTCCATTCCCTGTATCTGATCCCTAGCTGTAGTGTGTTCTGCACATCACCTCAGTCACTCACAAATTAGTGCGTACTTGAACCACTCTTGCAAACTCCTTTTCTTTTTCACAGAGGGTATTTGGTCAGTTATGCCCATACATTTCAAAGGGAACAGAAACTCATCTCACAGTTTGTGCCTATTACTTCACCAGCTCAGCGTGCCAGGCAAAGCTTTTGCTCCCTGCTCAGACTAAGTAATAGGGCTGTGCTCTAAGGAGGTCCACAAACTCTCAGCTGGGAAGGAAGGAAATCAGGGATGGAGCAGCTCCCATGTGTCTGATCCACAGACACTGGGCTGTGATGGGCAGGTAGACAGGCAACTTCTGCTCCCTCATTCTTTTTTCCATCCACCCCATAAAAATCTTGCCTGAAGCAGGACCAAAAAAAAAAAAGAAAGGAAAGCAGCGACCTGGCACAAAGAAGTTATGAACTTCCTTTAGCAAGTCTCTGGTCTTCACACACACAACAGAACTGACTCAGGGACCTCGTGACTATGGCTGAGAAAGGATTTGCTTCATTTGAGAGTCCCAATGTGCAAAACCTGCCACAAATGATCCCTGGCTGGCTGCCTGGCTTTGCAAGATGGAATGAATGTCAGTGCACTGAGAGATGGAGTCTACCCCAGTGAAAACAATTAACAGGAAAAAAAGTGTTCAGAAATATACAATTTTTAATGGAAACAAACTTTCTCATACAATTCCCACAATCTACTATTCATTCCTTTTCAAGTAAATGGCAATACTTAGAGGAAAGGAACTGTTTACAGCTGACTAAGCTAACATACATTCATTGAGCTCCAGTTCAGAAAAAAATACAAGTACGTGCTTAACACCAAACGTGAGTAGATCCCTGTTAAGCCAAAGGAATTAAATGTTTAAAGTTGGGTAGGTGCTTAGATGCATTGCTGAATCAGGACCCAGTTTCTGGCCACCCCAAGCAGCTCTTTGAGCAAGGCATCTAATGAAGCCTGATTTCCTATGGCGTTATGTCTCTGGTGTCCAGTAAGCGGAGAGCTCCAACGGAGGATTTTCCTTTGGTCTGCATTTTCATAACCTCTCTCCCCTCTCTCCCCACTGCAGTTCCTCTGGTGCAAGTAAGTGATGAGTGCTGCCTCTCCTCCAGCGGAGGGATGACCAGTGTCTCTCGCCACTACCCGGCCACATGCACAGTGCTTGTAGAGACGGCATACACGTGCAGCTCCTTCCTTCCTATCCCTTGAAATAAGCTGAAGGTGGCCAATTATTGCTAATGTTATTAGAGGGGGCACACATAGGCATATGCATATATATATATATATATACACACACACACACATATATACACACACACAGTTGTACAAAGCTCCATCACACAAGTCCTGTTCCTCTGGGAAACCAGCTAAAAGAATGAGGACTTCTGTACAGTGCAGTAGCTGCTGAGATTGCAATACAATTCTCTCGTATGCACTTAGGGTAAGCACTGTGCTGAAGTGAAAGTGAGCACATCAGTGAGGGATTTATAGTCATAGAGTACTACAGTGTAAACCAGACTTGCAATAGCGGGGAGCCCTTACAGGCACACATCTGATGTCTGGTGCGACTAATATTGTCACACAGAAAATAGTTCAGCAATTCATGCTATGTTAGTGAAGCTATTATTCAGGCATGGGAGTATATATATACATTCATTTCAGATTTTTCAATCTGAAGCACTTCTGAAGCACCTCAAACTGGTTTGACATTTAAATTCTCAAAAGCACTTCAAAGCCCATAAAACTTTCTATTGCGTTGACATTTTCATCCTGCTCCAAACAAATCTTTACATTGATATAGTGAGCAGTTCCATGCTAATGTACTAAATTTTTATTGATCTATTTGATCCTGCAGATTACTACTCACCAAAAAAGAGCAATAGCTTTTAAAAATATATATTTTTTTATTATTTCTGTGACTCTAGTAAAAGCGCAAAGCCCAGGTTATTTATGTCACACTGTCCATGCCTAAGAAAAATGGCTGTATTGACCCCAAGTTAGTGCTAACTCTTCAGTCCAGCTGAACTTTTCAAACTACCAAAATAAACAACTCCCCCCATTTAAATATTGTTATAAGACAGTAATAATACTATATACAATGATAGTGTACTATAACCCTGTAATAAAATTAGCAAATTGAAATACATATGAGGCTACAGGGCTGTTCATTTCCAAACATATCAAGTACCAGGCTCCGAGAATATATACAAGTAGACATTATGAGAAACTTACTCTTTCAAGAGGCATTCTGAGCCCATCATGTAAAATAAAGTTGCTAGCCGTGTTTGATTTGTGGGACATAGGCTCCTCAAGCTCACTAAAGAAGGCTGGAAGTGACTCATGGAAAGCCGTTTTTCCACTATCAGTAAGATGCCTGGTCTGTAGGCGGGACACAGCACAGAGATGATACGCACATCATAAATGTCAGTCATCCCATCTCTTGGCCACCCCACCTCTGCTGGTCGGTAGTCCCAAAGCAGCTTCAACATCCAGGTTCAGAGCAGCGCCACTGCAGACACGACTGTGCCAGCAATCTGCTACCGACATTTTTAATTCCTCCCCTGTTCTCTTAATTTTTTTCTACCCTGCCCCTTTGCCCTAGAAATAAATCTCTGCCTTTAGCTGTGGCAGAAAATGGATGGCATGGATTTTACATCCACTACCTCACAACTCTTTGGGCCTACAAAGGGGAGAAAAGAGCTCTATTTTCCATTCTGTGGTTTGGTTTGAAATACTTTTAACAAGAAAAAAGCAGCTTCCAGGTGGAAAGTGATGGAATTAGTACTAGTAAAATTCTTTAACACTGTCTTTTTTTATTTTATGGAATTCTTTCTATAAAAGATGGGGCATACAAAGGATTTGTGAGGATTCAAACATAAGGGATACCTGGCATTTTTTATTCATTTTTTAGGAATACAACTGCAGAATAGCCAGTTCTTGCAATCTTACCAAAATAACTCTTGATATTAGTAGGTGTTTTTCTCACTGCCACTGCTTCCTGGAGTTCTTGGATTGAGTTCTCTTTTTTTTTTTTTTTTTTTTTTTTTCCAAAAGGAATTTTCATTTTGCATTGTTTTTTAAGCCAGGTTTCAAAGCTGTAAAGAAGCAGCTTTAAAATACAAACCTGAACTTCTCCAGTATAAAATGGAAAGTAGAAAAAAATTATATTAACTCTAATACTTTTAAATCAATTCCCCAGTATTTAGAACTTGAATTTCTGACCTTCAAATGTCTGAGGTTACTAATACTGAACTGCTTCATATTAAAAACATGCTGACCTTATTCAGTGACTGTCCTTTTTTGAAGCCGTTCCCCAAGCATTCACTCAGCTGTATATTGAGCCAGCTGAACACAGTAAATTGCCCAGGCATTGTCCTAGCTATTCCCAAATATACTGAGAATTATTCTGGTATAATGGGAAGCCTTGAGCAACATAAGCAACATAAGCAAGCAACCTGATGGGAAAGTTCATTCCCTTTGTTCGTGATATCAGCATCATATGCCAGCTTGGACCCAAGTTAAAGACATCCAATATCCATACTTCATGGATAAAAATGGAATGGTGTTAACTCTATTGCCATCCACATCACTAGACAAGCTATACAGATATATATAAAAAACATCAAGTTGACATATACAAGGCCAGCAGTCTTAAAATTCTACCTGTCCTACAAGAGATTTCCTGCTCTGCAGGATGACTGTCAGGGAGTAACACAGATTTCCACACCCTTTTCCACAGGAGAAGTGTAAGACTGCAGGGGTGCAATTTTGGCCCTTCTAACGTCCAAACAAGATTCATCACGGATTTCAAGGAAGACAGAATATGTGCAGACTTACTTTCTCCCTACTATAAAAGGCAAAAATTATCCAAGGGAGTGACTAAATTAAAATACAAAACAAATTCTTTCTCTTATGTTTGCTAAAAAGATTATTTAAAAAATTAGCTACTGGAACTACTATTCCAGTGGTGATGTTTCAGAATTTGACCAAAGAACAATACTAATTACACATTCTATTTCATTAGAGGATCTCAAAGCACTTCATAAACATTAATTAACAACATCCCAGTATTAATTGGGATGATTAGATCATTTTGCAAGAGCCGTGGGGGAGGAGGGAGGAGGGAAATCAAGCTGGAGCACAAAGGACTTGTGCAGCAAGTTAATATATTATAGCCAGTAAAATAATACACATTTCCTGGCTCCAAGTTAAGCATTCAAATTCTAGGTGATGGTACCAAATGACAAGCGAAACACGTAAGATATTTCAGCACAGGAAAAAAAAGTAAATTTCTTAATTAAAATAGAAGAGTTGAACTTAGTAGATTCAAAATGTACACTGGTAAGTAAAAGGGGGTTGTCTGTCTACATTCAACACTGCGCTCTTACTGCCTAGAAGGCAACAATAAGTGCTAATGACATTTACCCCTCCTAATAAGAGTCGTTCACATTTCACTGTTATTCCTTGTTATTGCTCAGGACAGGCACTAGCACCTCATTGAAAGATCAGTGCTGCAAGGGAAAAAGTCCCCTTGAGATCCCTTAGAGTTCAAGAAAAGCAGTAAATCAACTGATGCTGGACAGATGACAAGTTTGATTCTCTGGGGCCCTTCCCGATTCCTCAGTGTCTGTGGGCCTAAATTTCATGAGTGCCTGAAGCCAGTTCTGACACACAGACAATCAAAACCACCCCTGAACTCGAGAAATAAAAGCAAGAGGTGTCTAAATTGGGAAAAGTCTTAAATCCATTCAAGTGTCATGGTCTGGAAGGAACCAATACTCTGTACTATCTAATTGAGTTAATCTCCATTGATGTGTAGCTGAACGGGTAATACCATGACCTTACCACCCGCAGCATCATGATTTGAATTCAGCCTGAGGTCCTCGGTAGACAGGATAGTCTATAAAAAGCAGAAGTACTAACCTTTGTCCTGTGCTCTGTGAAAAGAACAATGTTAATTTCTTGGATTCTTGGAACAACTCTTCCCCCCTTTCCCTTTGATCAAAAGCTTTGTGACCCTTTGGTTTCTTTATTTTATAACAGATCCTGTACTTATTACAAGTAACCTGAGATGCGCAGTAACCCCAGGTTCCTGTCCTCAACTCAGCAGTCATATTTCCTTGGCATAGTGCAGGATATGTTCTGGTGAAGGATTCAACAGGGCAAGGGCAGCAAGCAAAGTGATTCTCCAGCTAGGAGGAAAGCCCTCCCCTCCCTTCATCCCCAGAGGAGCAATCTGAAAAATTGAGACTTTTGTCAAACACATGTGAGCACGTGCACAATATATCAGTAATATAAATAAACACATATAATAATTATATATTTTTTTATATATATACATATTTCATTGAAAAAGTTTTGTGATCATAAATGGTTAATATAAATTCAAATGCATTTTAAAGTAAGAAAGCTGGGAACAGTTTCCTCCTTTGCTTACCTGCCAAGACCCAAGTTCAGGGTCCTGCTTCTCCTGAAGTGCTTGATGGGATCACTCACACCTAAAGCAACTCCGGGAGTGAACTATTCCTCTCACCCGCTTTGTCCCCCACACTGCTTTAGGTGTTTGTGATTTCATCAGCTATCACAGGAGAAACACAGGACCACGAACTCAGGCTTTGGCAGATGAAGAGCTTTTCAGCTCCATTTTAAAAAGAAAGCACACATGGTCCCAGCATGTGCCTGACAGACCTTCAGCGACAGACACTTCCTTGCCCTGCATCCCAGTAGCTGTGCCCAGCTGCATGAAACTACGTCAGTCAGTGGGATCACTGCTTCTGCTCGCCCCGGTACTGTGAACAGTTCGTGTTCCAGGTAGGAGAAACACAGATTCACAAAAGTGTCTCTTTGTTTTGGGGTTTTTTTTGTCTTTCATAGCCAAAATGTTTGCCATTGAAAAGGCCGTCTCTGCATTCCTGGGTCATGTGAAAGACTGGTTATAAAGGCTGACTATTTCATGGTAGCCATTATGAACTAGCATCATGTATACTGCTGTTGATCACCAGGGGTTATACAGCCCTCTGCTTCATTACCCTTGCAAGATGCAAGCCACAGAGCAGCAATAGCACGGCTCTCCAGCTGCACATATTCTGAAAATCCAAATGATCTTTGCATGTTACCGAGACATCTGTTGTCATGTAACTTGTCCTGGTGGCATTCAGAAGTGCCTTCAAACTCTTTGGCCTTTATTTTTATTCTTTCCTAGTTCAAGTGCTAACAGGCATGATAAATAAAAAGTCAGGTAGCACTAGTATGGCTGGTATGGTACTATTAGAGAGGAAGGTATCAAAAGCAGCAGGGAGATGTTAGGCAAGTTAGTGCAGACGCAGAGAAAACCTGAAAGCACCTCGCACCGCAGTAAGAGTGGCACTGCTTTGCTCCTACACAGCAACGCGTCCCCGTGGCTCAGCAGCTGTGCTGTGGTTAGAGTCTTGTTGCTTCCTACCTCCCTCTTCAACCCTTAAAAGTTTATCGCCGCTTTTTTTTTTTTCCCCCCAGTTTAGAGCAGAGATAGGGTAGGCACTCCTGGCTTAGCACAGCTGAAACGAATACAAAAGAGCAAGGGGCACAGCAGAGGATCTCTGTTTCACAGAGTGCAGGGGAGCCACGCTGAACTGACTCACGTGGGAGAAAAGAAACTCTTCCAGATGATCACGGCCACAAATATTAGCATGGCGTGGTGCAGTGGGAGGAATGGAAAACTCAGGAGATGGACACATCATGTAATAGATCCTTTTCATCTCTTGGTGATAAAGAGGCAAAGCGGAGAGGGAGGGGCAGCGAAGCAGAAGTGAGGCTGAAGGAGGGAAGATAAGCAAAAAAAAGGGGGTGAACGGGAGGCAAAGACAACAGAAAGAGTAAGTTAGAGTGGAAAAAAGGGAAGGAGGGAAGAGAGAGGGACTGACAGAAAGAAATAAGCAGCACATGTACTAAAGAGAACCAGATTTAAATCACATTTGTACTGGGAGAGTAGAATTCTGGATAAATGTTATCCAGCCTTGAGTCTTGGTGGCTCAGAGGCCACCACTGAAAAATAACACTGGAACAAAGGAATGCATGTGAGTTTTGACAATAATTTCAAGGGACAAAGAAAGAACAAAAACCATAGCTGGAAAAAGCCAACCAAGAAAGCTGTAGAAGAAGAGTAACTCCCTTCATTGTCAAGTAATTAAATATAGGTGACGGTTTTTAGGGGAAACATGAGCTAGCATGTGAAAGACTTTGGTTCCGCTTTGTGCTTTGGTATAGGCTTTACCAGATAAACATCTTAACCTTTCTCTGCATCACTTTTACTATCCATAAAACAGGGTAATGATCATAGAGACATGGAAAGACTAAGTAAGTGACTGCTCCTTAAAATGCTTGGAAATCCTCTAGTGGTCACAGCTAAATAAGTGCAAAGTATTAATTAACACAGATTGACAAAGAGACAAATGAGGAATGTGAAGAGATGTCAATTAATTGAACACAGAACCTTCATGTACAAAAGCCATTTTAGTTGTATTAATGTTGTGTAATTTTCATCAGAACTTTCTCTGGGTGGTAAGCGTAAATTCTTTTTTAATTTTTCATCATATCGTAATTTGATTGCCAATTTCTCTTAACTTCATAATTTTCATTATCACAAATAACATAGCGTACTACCACTGGCAGAGATTCTGGTTATGACAGAGTGCTTGTCTTGGGAAAACAACCTGACAGAAACTTCACATGACCTGTGATTACAGATAGTAGATAACATTGCATTTAAAGAATGATATCATTACTACCACAAGCTGACACCACTAGCTGTCTGCCTTGAACAAGCTGATACCCTCAGATCTGCTGTTTGTTTGTTTTCCTTCTAGTGTTGCATATGTTTAAGCAAAGGAGGCTGTTTGACAAGGTATTTAATTAAACCCAAGCCCTTGCACTTGGACTCAGTAGCAAAAGTTCAAACATCTTAAAAGGACGCAAATGGGTACATACAGAAAAGCTTCATCAAGGTCTCTAAGAGAAGACAGATAGCAACAGCACCCATGACTTTCTGAAATTCTCCATGGACAAGCCACTGGTGGGCAATTTTTAATTTTAAGAACAGTATAATAATTTCCATCTGCACCCATGTTGAGAAGGGATGAGGTGCTAAGGGATTACTCGGGGAAAGAACAGAAACGAAATGAAGAACAGTATTATTAAAAAAGCTTTAACTCATTTCCTTGGTCTCTCCCTAAATCTCTTGACCTAATCCGAATGTAAGACTAAGTTGCATGAATTATCAATTTCCCATCTAGTTTTGATAAACTAGGAGAGTAAATAAAATAACCCATTCCAACAACAGTAATTATGTTTTATAAAAATTTGAGAAACTGTCATTCAAATGTAACACTAATATATGGGAGTATTTAATTTGGTTGTGAATCCAGTTTTCTTTACCAATCTCAGAACTGGATAATTTAAGCTCTACTACGTATTTTACAGTTTGCATGAGCTTGTTTTAGTTGATGGGATGTTGCCTTTTGAAAAATGCCTAAATTTTTCCCCTGAAGTATTCCTTACTCTTGTTAGCTGACTTCAGCAACTGAAACAGTTCTCTTGGCTTGATAGTTGTTTTAGCCCTGCAGAACCAACAGAGCAATGGGAGAACGAACCAGAATCCATCCTGAGCGTTTTGTTACCACCTGAAGAGTTAACTAAACTCTGGAAGTAGGAATTGATCTGATGATCTGTGTGCAAAGAAATACACAAGCCCAAGTCAGCAGTGGCAGAAAAAGTCATTAACTGCAAATTTTTTCTTAGTTTTAAAATGAGCAGATTTGACAATGACACAGAGACAAGTAAAGCACTGTTGTCCAATTTCCAGCCTTTTCAAAGTAGAGAACAGTATGTAATCGTTTGGAATTTCCTCAGTTGTCAGCATTGACATTGCCACTGAGAAGACCTTCATCTAGGATTAGTGGTCCCCCATGCACTGTCCAGCGCAGGGACTATTGTAAGCAAGTCACCTTTTGTGGCCAATATCATACCCTACTTTTCCAGCTGGGCTTTTTTTTTTCTCTACTTCTTTTTTTTTTTTTTTTAATTTCTCACAGCTGTGAGCAGCATCAGAGAGCCTGACAGCCAAGATTTTGCCTGTAAGCTGCTGACTAGAATCCACTTTTTTCACAGGATTGACAGTGAGAATGGGAATCCGAGGTCTAGCCCCTTTTCCTGATTCTGACACAAACTGGTCACTTAAATGTTCTGTACCTCTGCCTCCCTCTTTGCACCATTAAGATAATATTTATTTTCCTCTTTTACACTATGGGAATACAACTATTTGATCATGAAACACTTGGAAAAGTGTTGAGTTGTTACTTAAAATAAAACATTGAATCATTATTTGCAAAGAGTCAGTTTATGGCTTCTCAGTTGTGATCACATGCTCTGTTTTGTGCAGCTGGACCAGTGTGAAAGCTGAACGCCCCAGCTGCTCGCCACTAGTGGCATAATTGCTCTCTAGCCCCTTCTTTTCAGAATAATCAGAGTTAACTTGCACACGTTTAGCAGGAGGATTTTCCTAACCTGGCTTGTTTAGAGAGCACCTGGCTAGGGAGTGATTAAACTTATAGTTACACTGGCAAAGAGGGGTAAAGTATTCTGCAGTGGGGAGCAGAGGAGAGCAGCTGGCAAAGTTACCCTGTCGCTCAGCTCAGCTGGAACCAAACCAGGACTGGGACTGACTCACATTGAGCCGCTCTCCGAGGCAGAAGTAACCTCATCAAAATCGGTAGTTACAAATCACACAAAGCACGTTTCTTTCTGAGGAGCAGGTGCAGAATCTGACCCAAGCCACCTATTGATGTTGACAGAATAACTCCCTATCACGTAGCGATAGTTGTGTGTTGGGTCCTCCCGAAGAGAAAAACCTACAGTTCCATTAACAGTTCTGCACTAAATATACCAAATTGGGTCCTTGAGATAGGTACCAGATAAACAAGCTTAGAAACTGAAGCGCTGTACATGGCCACAGAACAGAGAGAGTCTGGAAAATTTCCCTCTGCAGAAAGTTTCTTTGGGATCACTCTCACAAATGAGGGAACATCTCCCCCTCTAAAACATTCAGCCTGTGAGCTCTCCGATGAGACTGCTGAGCAAATGGTCACTCGCTGACACTTCAGAGACAGGTATTTATTCACCAGAAACTTGATTTATCGCACGCAGGCCAGAGAAAGCTTGCCAGAACTTAATATCTTTTGGCCGTTACTGGCCAGGTTCTGACTGCCCAAACTGAAAATCAGTATATCACATTACGTCTGCCCTCAACCACTCCACGGGCTTCTGGGTTCCTTCACTTCCCATTCTCCATTAATGCACCCACTGAAAGGTGCCATAGTACTGTGTTTTTCTCTGCCCAAATTGCTTTTCAGTTTGCTTTTTAGAAACACTATTGGTCAAAACTAGGGTATTACAAATAATCCCACCTGTCTTGCAGCACTAGTACCCAGCTAAAGAGGTGCTGGCTGTCTCTCATTTCTCCTTAAATTATTCTAGAGGGGAGCAAACTGGGAGGTTCTTCTCAGAATTTACTGACAAAAGTATCTTCTTTTTTTGTGGAAAGAAAGGTATTATTATGCCTCTTAAACAGAAACAAAACATAATACCTAGTAATATTGCAATAACAGATTCTGAATGGATACATCTACCCTAAAGATTTCATGTATTTTTTCCTCTAAAAAATTTATCTTCAAGAAAAATGGTAAAATATTTTAAAACTTCCAACATGATTCAGGGCAAATTCAGCACAGACTAACATGTCAGAGCTTCCCATATTTTGTAGCAATTTTATAAATCTTTGGTGCTATGGATGATTGTTGAACACCAGAACTCTAAACAGGATTAAGTATTCTGGAAATCTGCGATGACCATTCCCATTCATTGTTCTGATTCTTCTCGTAGTCACTGCAGAAGGACTTAGAATGTAGAGAGAGGCTGTGATCGGTATTTCCGAGCACCATTTCCCAAAGCCACCAACTTTCCTTTCTTTTCCCACCAAACAGTGAAACCCAGCACTTCTTCAAGTTATCAGTTTGGTACATTAATTTCATTACGTTAGAGATAAACAAGCTAGTTTGCTGGCATATACCTAACTACAGCATTATAGCATATTTGATAAACAGTGAGTATGTATGAATGCATGGTAAACTTAGCACTAAACACAGGTTTGCACAGATAAGGAAAAGTAACTATATTTCCAGACTTGAGGGTGACATGTTCCTGAATTTACTACATGACAGTCTAGCAACAGCCCTATAGTTCTGTGGTATTTTGGATAACTTCTTTTACCACTTCACACATTTGGTTCTCTCACAGGAGGCTGACACCATTTCCTCAGAACCTTTTTGTGTAGAGAAGCTGAATCTGAAAATCTCAAACAATTCTGTGAAGTGGGCAAGTTCTGCAATGATCAGTTCCATGGCACAGCTTATGCTTGAAGGTTACAGTAACGGTAGTTTTCACTGGTGTGCACCCTTACTGGACTAGTGGTTATAATACTAGCTATTCCCTTCAAAATTTCACTGCACACTCCTTTTCTCCTTTTTATCAGATAGTTGCAATAGTTATTTTTTAAAAAAAGGTTTGTAGTATCAGAGGTTTGATCAGTTTTCTTCAGATTTTTCATAATATATGCTTTATTGAGCAATTTCCAATTTTTCCACATACCAAGTTTCCTAGCTTTAATGCAAACAAAATTATAGAGCTAAACTAACAGACAGGCTTGACTACGTTAGCTGTAGTATGTCTTCATTTGCCCACTAACACAATCCACAGCCAAGCGCTAACCAAGTCAATATGCAGTAAGACTTTAACAGCTGCCCTTAACTTTCCTTTATAATTATTCTCCTTTAACTGACATAATATTCAATATATTGTTGTTGAATGCAATAATGGTAAAATTCATGCCTTGAGGGCTACACTGTGATTGAGTTTTAGCCAGATAAACTGAACTCTAGCCTAATGGTTTATTATAGTGCTTTACACCATTCAGATGCACAGGTCACAGTCTGACTCTCTATAAACCTCTGTGTAATTATATTACAAGCCATTCTTGCATATCTTAAGATCATTCCATAAGATAATTAAAACAAAATCAATATGGGCCTGATTCGACAATCTCTATAACAAGGAAACTACTGATTTCAGTCAGTCTGCTTGTCCATAAGGGATGCTGAATTACATTCTAAGCATGTAATATTACCCCTAATTATTCATGGCATTTAACAAATGGCAATTTTCCTAGCATTGTATCCTGGAAAGGATGCATTTTTACAGGGATTCTTTTGCAAATCATATTTTTCCAGCCTTGTCAATCAGTGGCATTTAGAATCCAGGAATCTAAAATATGGTGCAATATGCACATGGTGCCGTTAAAAATACATATCTCTGTAAATGTCTAGCATATATCATTTCTATCATCTGTAGATACACATCCATCCATATATATCATAGATCCATTTATGGATATCTACATGTATAAATGTATAGGTACCATGTATAAATATCTACATATATCTTAAAGTTGTAGATTGGTAGTGGAAGAGATTAATTCTTTTATATGTGAACATGTGTATCACTTAGCTTTTACAAAATAGATACCTGACAGAATCCTAAAATAATCTAAGAATTCCATTTGTACACATCTTTATAAGAATAACAGGATCTCATTATAAGAGTAATAGCTTGTCTATTACTCTTCCTGTAGGACTGTTTGACAATTCAGAACTCTTCTGTGAAAATCTATATATCCAGCATATTAGAAAATATTTAAGAACATGGAATATAAAGGTACATATAACTATGTAAGGCTAATTTACTGCTTTCACGTTAAAGACAGAAAATTGAAGAGTAATTCAAGAATACATTCAGAATTCCCCAGAGCAGGAATAAAGACTCCTATATTTTCTGTGTAATGCCAAGTAAGTTATCTTTGTCTCAGACAGTAATGAAATAAATCTGAAAAACTTTGTCTTAAATTTGAAAATTCCGCTTTCTGGTACGTCCACTTGAATAACTGGATGACTTCTGGAAGGTGCTGAGCTCCCACAAAGTAAGTAGCACTCAGCTACTCAGCACTCAGCAATTTACAGCACTCAGAATCATGTAGTATTAGCTTCTCAACCAGAAGTAGCCTGGTGAACATGAAATGGAAGAAATAACTTTGGACTCTAACAGATGTAATTTTTCAGATAAGCAGCTATAAATATGCATGGTAATATTCATGATTAAAGCAAGCCTATCTTTTTTTTCTATTTAATTATGTTAGGTTCTGTTAGCTTACTTAATTTTAACCAAGTCACATGTAAAACTTTATTTAAAGCTACCTTTTTAAAATAACCTTATAAACAGGATTTTTCCTGTTGATATTTGACATTATAAGGATGCTTCCTAACACAGCCACTACCACAGCCCCCATTATAACTATCCCATATTAGGTATCTAGTTAAAGAAGGAAAGAAAAGCTGAAGGAGCTGCTCACTCAGATCTTAGTTTATGAAGTCCGAGAGTAGCCATGGAAAATAGGCCAGTTGCCTTCATGACTAAGTCAGGCTTGCAGCTAGCTAACCTCACTATTTGCAGTACTGGAGGTATTTCCTACAATAAGTGTAAGCAAGTACAAAGGAATACTATAGTACTGAGGAACCTGCATTTTTTTAGCTTAGGTAAAAATGGCGTATTTTATTCTGCCTTCCATGCAACACACTAAATTTACCTCACAGCCTTCTACCTCTGTGGGTGCGCAGTAACTAATCGGGCAGGGAAAAAAAATGTCAGTTAACTGGGTTTGGCAACACGCTTCGCTGTACTTCCTACCTGAAGGATGTAGCCCCGAACGTAGTCCCGCAGAGTCCAGCCTAAGCCGTGTAGGATATGCAACACCTCTTCCTGCTTCAGCACGCTGAAAAGTCGGTCAAGTAGTATCTTCAGTCTCACGGGCACGGCCTGGGTCCCGTAGAGCATCAGGCTGCTGATGTCAAACACGACGTTGGACTGCACGATCTCCACTTGGGTTGGGTGGTAGAGGTGCTGAGTACTAAGCTTGTCCAAGGCTGAAAGAGAAAGGGCTAACAGTAAGAGAAGAGCCAAAGAAAAGGCAAGAAAAAAGCAAAGAATTATCTAAGTGCATCCAGTTTGGGACACACACTATGTTTTCCGTAGAAAATCACCTAGTTGATTGTTTATTGCAGGTGCACTCCAAAACAGGCCTAGTTTCCAAAAGTCATGATTAACTTTGACTCCTGCAGCATAAGGGTGCTCATTTTAGTATGAAAGACTATGACACTCATAACTTCAAAAGAAATCCTGGAAAATTTGTGAATGAACTAATGACCATGACTGCAGCTGTGCAAAATTAACCGGAACTGTTAAAAGTTTGAGACTTAACCTCTAGGGAAAGAAAAAGACACAAACAGATACATCCCACCCCCCAACTTTTGAAACATTCTAAAAACTAGTTCTATGAGTTACCATACAGCTAATGATGCTGCTACTTGAACTGCTTAGTAAGTAATACACTTTGGTTTAGTTTACCCTTTTGTGTGAATTTTATGTTATTCACTGTGACATGAATAACTTAAGGAGATGAAGGGAGGGAAGGTTTACAGGATGCTGGTAATTCTTATCCCCTCATGAAGTTAAATATGATGGAATTACATATGGCACAACACACTTTACTGAGTATCAATGTTTGCATTTAATTTCCTTTCCATTTTATGGGGTATGTTGCAGCACCTAAGCTTCTGCCTGCTTTTTTTAAACAGAACTTTCTGAGCACTTAAAATAATCTTATAGGGACTTTTCCTCCTCTGCTTTAGTTTCTTCTTGGCTTATGGTCACTGGAGAGTTCATGTACTCTTGATAAATTGCTTTCTTACATCCAGAGCGCAAAGGCCCTTATCATTTACTCGCTGGCTTCATTCAACACATTTACTCCAAGGAATACTTTGTCAAAGAGTTCTGGTTTCCTCATACTTCATTTCTTGCAACTGATTTGTCTGATCTTTCCTATTCTAGTGGTTAAGTCAACTTTGAATAAATAGCTTTAAATATTAATTTAACATTCACAAAAGATAAGGGATTGGCAAGCCTGGGGACTGCAGTCCTATGTCTCTCCACAAGACATTTATACTGAAGAATGTGAAGGGTGGGATTTTTCTTCCAAAAGCTCTTCTTCCAAAGCACTTCAACTGCACAGGCTTTATGATGTGGGACTGATTTATTTACAAGGTCTAATGAATGGGATTTGATTGAAGCCTAAATAGTTCAAATACTTGCCTACAGTTTTTTCCCCCCTTTTTGCATGATATTGTTTGTTGCATGGTTATTTTGCTACTGCTGTAACAGATCTGTCATCAAAGTGATTGGATAGAAAAACCTAGAAAATTGATTTTATAACTTCAGGTTTTGCTGGATGTGTGCTGAGATTATATATATATATATAAGTGTATATATATGTGTGTGTATATATATATATATACATACACACATGGGGAGGCAACTATTTGGAAAGAGTAAAATATTGATACTTAATAAAATACTACTGCTATTACCAATAGAAAGAATGCTGCTAATAATATCAATGTTAATACCCAAGCCTCTCAAAATAATTAAGCATTGATTACAGTTTTGTAATACCTTTTGGAGGCAGGCCTGTATCACTCAAGCTTTCCACCCTCAGTTTTACAGAATACGACCATGGCTGGAACAGGTTAACTGGCTTGTCAGAGATTACACAAATCTAGACCACGGTAAAGAACAAAATGTATGTTTCCTAAAACTCTATCTTGCTCTTTAACCACTGCATCATACCATACGTCTAATATATTTAATATTTGTCTTTGTTCCTCTTTACTTAACAGAAAACCCTACGCCTACAGTGTGGAGAAGCAAGTACTTTTAGCTAAAGAAGAGACGTGCTTAAGATTTTAAGGTGGTGGATTCCAATTTGGCCCGAGTCAGAATGACTGAAAGACGTCTGTATCTAAAGACTATTGGGTGGGTCATAAAACTAATAGATGGAATGAGGACAATAATCCACTTCATGTAGTGTGACTACTCTGAGAATAGTAGTTTTGGAAAGGCCAAGATGGAAGAGAAAAGAAGAAATAAAAAAGGTCCTTCTGAAGGACTAAGCACACTGGTTGAAGAGTAGACAAACATTTTTAGAAGATACCCTGTTTAGATCTTATTGATCTAAAACATTTGTTTTCAAGCAGTATTATCCAAGGACTTCTGCTTCTCAGAACACAAAAACAATGAAGAAGGAGTCCTTTGTTAGATTAACATTCTAAGTGTCAGTGAAGTGATCTCCAACTTGGAGTTGGGGCTTTATTTCACAGATTAAATAATACACAAACAAAGGTAGTGAATTTTATTCTGTTAAAGTACAAGTCAGGATATGCACTGAAATGTTTAATTTATAACACAACAAAGCATGCATTTTTGCATGGGCGTGTTCCACAAAGTTTGCAAAATAAAGACAGACCTCATGCTACAAGCAAAAAATAAAAGGTACATGAAGAGGAAGGAGATGCATTTGTGCCAATACGAGGAACAGTGGTATGGTAAACACCTCAAATTCTCATGGATCATTGATTACTGAAACCACTTGCACTTGCCTGGAGAGTTCAACTTTTCACTACAATTCATCATTTATAAACTATTATCTTTTTTCTTTAAGATACTGCTAATAGTGGAAAGAAGTTGTTTCTGTAGTACTCCTGACTGATTTCTCCCTCTGCAATGAAGTAATGCCTGCTGCCCTAGGAGGATTCAGGAGGCCATTTCTGTAGTTAGACACATCCTCTTTCAGATAAGAGATACTAAAAGGACCTTAGTCTCATTGTTCTTTCTGTAAAGACAAGACTACTAATTTTATCCCTCTTGCTAAATCTTAAAGTAGATAATTGTATTCCATTACCTTGCATCACCTACTTAATCTCTTGTGGACCAGGCATTCTTCACCACTTCCTGTCCTAAACTGCTGGTTCCATTTCTGTATGCTAATGAACAATACTGTATTTCACAGATGAATATGTTTAACATTATCTGCAGTAGTGTATGATTTCACAAGTGCTTCAGAGACTTCAAGATGAAATGTGCTATATATAAGAACGAAGTTTATCATACCTGAAAAATGACATAAACAGATGTGTTCTTATTAAGAAGATATGACTGACTGATCATCATGAACTCGCAAGTCCCTTCCTTGTGCAGCATGAGGTGTATTACTTACAGTTTCAGAGGGCTCAAAACTTCACCCAGAAAAGTCTTAATATGATTGTGACTTTTTGGTTATAAACTGCACTATCTTTTCAGGAAAATGACTGTTTTGGGTTCAGCTAGGTGCTTAGGCTACAAAACCTTTCTCTTAACAACTCAAATCAATTCTTCACACTGCCCCCACAGCCTGGTACTCTTACCTCAATCTGAGCTGAAAGCTGTTCACTGAGAGGGGAAGAAGAGGTCTCATGAATCTTAAAATCATATCCTTTACACAGTAAAGTAATCAAAACTTTTGTGGAATGCTCCAAAAAAGGCCCTTGAGTTTTACTACAGCAACATACAGCAGAGTAATATTTCCGTAATGAATTCTGAATTTCAATTCTTAAATACTGGTTTCAAGAATTTTAAGAATAAAAAAGGGGAAAAAGGAAGAAGAGGAAGAAGAAGAGGAGTTACAGAAATTTGTCTTCAGCATCTGAAAATGCCCAGTTAGGCAATCAGTGTAATAATTAGGAACCTTTCATCCCTTTTTTTTCTCACATAACTCTGAGGTATTAAGCATGCACCATAATCCCTGTATGGACTCATTAATCAAAGATTTCATAAAGTATCAATATGTTTGAGATTTTGTTAGAACTATCTTTAGCCTTTTGCAATTTCAAGGTGGAAACCTTTCTTTCTGCACTGAAGTAATCAACTGTTATTTTGTTGCTGCAAATGGCACTTCTGTGAAGACACACAAAACCCAATGACATGTTCCTTTGAGCTACATCCTTTTACACCAACATATTTACATGTTTTGTGCCTGTGCACACAATATACAAGCTTTCTATCTGTTCTTACAGTAAAAGAAGTAGACTCCAGTTGTTTACATCTTGGTCTTGGTACACTGCTTTCAACACTTAAATTTTGCAAAGGGCACTCACCCAAGTAACCCAAAAGATTTAGAAGGAATGAATCTTCCTGTCTGAAGGGTTTGAATGCACTGTAGAGTATTTTTGGTGGTGATGGTGGTGTTTACATGTGCAATCATGGTAGGTGAAATGCGAGTGGCAAGTTTCATGGGTACTGAGAAAATCCGGATAGCGAAAAGTCAAGCTCACCCAGATGCCTATGTAACTTGCCTGTAACTTTTTTTCAGGAAGAGAGGGGGATATATAGGGACTGAGGATGCCAAGAACTGCACAGCACTTGACATTTATGAGTATCAGGCCAATTATTTTAAGCACCTAAGTAGAGACTGAGCTATCTAACCTTAAAAAAATCTTGGCCAAACATGCTTTCTTATCAACTGTGTGAACATCTAAGGGTGAAGAAAAAGACTTCATAAAAAGTACTGCAAGCCATGTATCTGCAAATGAAGGCTAGTATTAAAGTTCTTGCTAGTATTTGGCTTATCTACACTTTACCAACATGGATAGTAAGCAAAATCCCCCAGATTTTACTGAGACTTTGCACAGTATGATTTGAATTCTAAAGGGGTCATATGAAATTGATACAATATCTATCTTCACATTACACCTGTAGCACTATGAAAAATTCCAGCCAAAGGCTTTGGATCTGTTTATAATATATCAAACAAAAAAATCTAATGTTCCATTTGTGATGTTTTTAAAGTGTAATAAAACACGGAGAGGGGAATCTACTTTGCCATTTACATTTCACTACGTTTCTGGACCCTACGCAATTTAAAGGAAATTAAGTACAAAAGGTACATTAAAATAAGGCCCAATTACTTGCTCAATTTCTGAAAAGCCAGAAAATGAAGAGAAAATCTCTCTTTTTATCCACATTGTGGCAAGTTCATAGCACCAGCTATGCAAACTTACACATTAACCTGGGACCCCTTCCTTCGCAATGTGTAGTGGACACTATCAGCCAAATTAAAAGCCTCGTTTCTGAGTGGATTTTTGTTAAGTAACAGAAATATAAGTATGCACTAATTAATTTTATATTTTAAAGCATTGATATTGTTTATTTGAATAGGTAAAATAAAAGCATAAGATCTTTGCCTCAATTACATATAAAAGCATCTTACATATGCTAGTTTTAGTGCAAGTAGAGTTGTAAATAAACATACTAGTTACTAATTTCCTGATCTTCTATAATATTTAGGTACTCCAGAGACAGAAAAAAGATCTAGTGAAAATCATTATTCTCAGCTGATCTGCCTGGCTGCACATCTCAGAACACCACAGAAGAGCAGCGGCAGGTTGCAACGTCAGATTACTGATTATAAGGGATCTGCTTCTATTTCAGTTCTAAAACTGGGCATTCCTACTTTCTGATTTTCTTGCAGGCTCTCTAACCAGTTCTATTATCTACCAGACAGGGACACAGCCTGAGTGTGCATACACACATGCACATGACAACACATAATTTAAAAAATATCATCGTCTTTCCAGATTACTAGGTTTGATATGCGTCAATAGGAAAACAAAAAAGAATTTTTCTGTAGTCTGAACCAGAAATGAAACATACAAATAATTCAGGAACTTTCCAGATATCTTTTATCTAAATAAATGGGACACTCTCTGAAGCAAGAGAACAGATGAAGAGACAGAGTAAATATACAAAAAGAACATAAAAGATTCTATAATACTGTTGCAACTAGAGCACGTAGAGTATGGTAAAACAGATACAGTATTATTAATGGCAATGTGGGGCACTGTAGTCTGCTGTTCATTACTGGTAAACAAGCATAGCTTCATATTTTTCAGCGTTCAAGCTTTTCTTCTTCTACTTTTTCATCAACCACAGAAAAAAAAGTAACAAACCCTTTCAAGAACAGAAGGTAGCCTACGAATGACTAATTTGCTGGAGGGATAGGCAAACTACTGCAGTCGTAAGAGGTGGTCTGAGCTAGCCTCCCTCGGGATGCATTTTTAATACCACCTGCCACATGGTGTAATGCGGTGCACTTTATAGGTGAAAAAATTTGCTCTTGAAAAATGTCATGCTTAGAAGGTGAGCATGGACAAGAAAGCTTGCCACTGTCTACTGAATGGCTCAAATATTTTCATGAGCTAGGAAATTATCCCACTCATCCCCTTGCTCAAGCACACAGAGGGAAAGACTTCAGCATTTATATGCGTGGCTGAACATCCAGAATCAGTCTGGGCATAAATACCACCTATAATATGGCATCCTTTGGCTATCTCCATTTCACTCCTGTCTTCCTGCTTGTCACAATTTAATCTAGATTGAAGAGAAACATTCACTAAGCTGCTGTAGATTTTAAAAGGTCATGGAAGGAGAGGAAGTAGAGTATATTCTGATTCATAGACAAAAACAACTTTTCCTTCCGACTTTTAAGTATTTAAAAGCTAATAATGGAAACCATTTGCCAAATGTATTTAGTCCCTGACAGAGGGACACATATGTGATCTCCTAATTTACAGCTTGCATGTACAGATGTTCACACTTAGTAAAAGGTTTCTTAATAGCATTTTAAAATTAAACGTGTGTTGATAATAGGTGTTTCAAATCCAAACAACACAGCAACTAAACTGATAAATGTCTTCATGCCTCACCATGCCTCATGCTCTAACAACATTTTTATAACAGATCAAAAAAATAAAAAAGCACTTCAGTTGCATGTACACAAAATAAATGTTATTAAAAAAAGTCTGAATGAAATACTTCATTAATTTTTCCCTCTATGATCTGATTCCAAGTTGAAACATTTAGATTGCTACTAGGTTTATGTAGCCGAAAGCAGAATCACAGTTTGTTCACAGACATTGCTTGCTGTCTGCAATTTTTTTTTATCCCTCTGCAAAACTTTGAACCCCATCCAGCTTTGACACACTGCCTCTTCAGTTAATAACTATCAAGTTTCCCCTTGTCTCCTGTCTACTTTTCTTTGAGGCAATTGCGCACTCAGCACCCCGAGATAATAACACACATCTATAAGATAAAAGCAATGGCATTAATGTAATTGTCTGCCTTTCTCTCTTTAGCCTAATCTTTTTTTTCCTTCAGTTTTGACTGCCTCTGTGACACCTGTTTTTGTCTCCTCTGATCCTACGACAGGTTTTCCGCTGACAAGGTTTTTGCCTGACAGAGATTCTGCCAGACAAGAACATAATAAAATATGAAGAACTGCTTGTCAGAGTTTCTGCCAATGCTCACATGAAATAGGGGGGAAAAAAATCCTGACTCTTTTTTTAAAGGGGCCCTGTGCTGGTTGCTTTTGGCCTGTCAGGAAAACAGCCTCCCTGGCCAATTCCTGCAAGCCAAACAGGTGTTTTCTTTTATTTATTTATTTATTTTTTAATATACAAAAACTTTTCTTCGATAGTGGAAAACATGAATATAGAGGGAAAAAAAAACTTTTCTCTAATTTATTGCCTATGAAATGAAGGTTAGAACTAACTTTGACTGTGTAGTACTTGATGAGCACTTATTTAAACACATAACTGACTTTTAAATAAATAAATAAATAAATAAAGCAGTTGTTTTTTTCACCTCTTTCTTGTTGATTTCTAACGTGTTCAAAGGAACAAGCAGTAAGGGACCTTCACTCCCAGGTCTCAGAAAAACATCTGGGCTGTTAGACGCTTCCTGCATGGGCACACCGTATAAATGAAAAGGTGGACCCCTGAGTATAGAGACCAGGACAAGGAGGAGACAGAGCCTCTGGTCTGCTGCAGGGTTTCGACCCTACAGCCTTCTCTGACAGCGTGTGGATTTGTGACAGGAAGAAGGACTTAAGCCATGATGATTATCCTGATGGAGAAGCAATGAAGTGAGGGCCCAGGGTACAGCTACCTTTGTGTGTGCTGATGTTACTTGTCACCTGTGATAAGTGATAAGCAGCAACTACGGATCAGCCTATGGCCTCAGGGCTGGGTGCACCAACAGCCTTAATGGGCCTGACCAGCCTCCCTGGAGATATCCACCTTGCATCCTCAGAACATGGCTCCAAGTCCCCTGTTTAAGCTCAGGTCTGGGCCTTCAGTCTCTGCCTGGGCTATGCTGTGGGTGTGCATGTGTCCAGTCGTCTCTCCTGGATGTCCCTTAGACCCACACCGTGGTCTTGTCTCCAGTCCTGTGTCTGGCCGTGTCTCCTTTCGTTCCTAACTGGAGCCCCTGGTTGGACTCTGGACCTTGTCCCCTGCTTGCAGTGTCTGGGGCAGCTGATGGACCCTGTTACAAGCCCCCATCTCTGCCCACCTTCTTCAGTCCCCGGGCCACTTCTCCCTGTCAGTGAGGGGACAGCCTGAGCTGGGGCCACCCTGGGCTCCTGGCTCAGTTCCCCTCATGGAGCAGCCCCAATCTTGCTGTCCTTGACACATGGATTGACATTGTCACTGTTGAAACCTACAATTTATAACAGAAGACATTAAATTAATATAATGCACCCTATTGCCCTGGCTAGTCATTCACCTTCAAGCTTTCCTATCTCCTAGTTTTCAAAGTCTAATGCCTCCTTCCTATCAGCCCCTGACCCATTCTTAAAGCTGTTCTCTCCCCTTATTAATGGTGAAACTGGAGCTCATATATATTGTAATGCAGTTAATACTATCTGGTTGACATACTACAAAGAGTGAGACAAAGGCACATTCAGGAGTCCTGGATTGGTGGTCTAGATTTGGAGGACCTCCATCTTAATCCTAATGCCCTCCAATTCAGTTAAGTGTGACTCACAGACCCATAGAAAAGTCGAGGCTGGCAGGGCCACTGCAGATCATCTTGTTAAGCCTTCTACTGAGAGCAGAGCCTTAGATTAGGTAATCTAGGGCCCTGTTAAGGTAAGTCTTGAATATTTTCAGTGAGGGAGATTCTACCACTTCTCTAGGCAACCCATACCATCTTTTAAGCAGCCTTGAAAATTGTAATAAAAACGTAACGGGCATTGCCCATTAAGAAACGTTGTTCTGTTTGGATGCAGTAGAAAAATACTGTTTTGTGGGGGCATTTCACAAGGACAAGCTGATACCATGGTGGTATATCAATCTCAGTGTAGCTCTGGTTCAAGCCTATGAAATGCTTTTCCACCTGTGCTAAACCACCTCAGTTTTCCCTGGAAGACTTGTTGCCCTAACGGTGCTGACAGCTGAAGATGTGCAGACCCTTGGAAGACTGGGTCAAACAGCTAGTTCTACCCTTCACAATATCGATCTTTCCCACCCCCCAGCAACTAAACAAGACACTTATGAGAGACTGCCATAAAGTTCATGTACTGTGACCATTTCACACAGCTCCTGTTAAATATACTTCAGCAAATTTGACTGTAATCAATTACAATATAATTAGTCTTTGAGACTCATGTTATATGCTTCTTGTATTATCTTTGCTATTTCTAAAATGCAGATGGAAATGGGATAATAAAGTAGCACTGCTGTCTGCTAAATTAATCTGGGGAAAGTTTCTTCATAATGATAAAACTCAAGTCAAAGTTCTTCCTAGTATGTAAAAAAAAGTTATGGTTTTCCCATCCAGTGAGTTTCACAGTTGCAAAACAGAAAGGAGAGGTAAAGTTATCCATGGTATTAACGTTACTCTGTAACATCTGAAAGCAATATGAAATTTTTATTCTTGCAATCAAATCCCATTTTAACCTTCTGAAGCTATACTGAATGGAGTGGTAGGGTTTGTTTCATTTATAACTCTTTCAATTTGTGTTCTGCTTAACCTAGTGAACTCTACTTAATTAAGATGTTCCTATAAACAATTAAGCTTCTTGTAGGATCGTTAAGAAGATATAAAAATTTATGATGTAATAAAGTGTAATAAAATGATAAAGTGGTTAGCACATCACAGCAATTCATGTGCAGCAGCATAGGTGTTAAAAGAGACAAGTAAGCAGGTACCATCACCTAGACATCCTGGGGACCCACAAGTGCATGTTAGAGAAGTCCACAGTGGCTGCCCCAGAAATCTGCTTGTAATTTGTGCTTGCAGGTCCCACAGAATTTATTCTACTGATTTAGGAATCTAGCAGCAAGCTCTGGACACTCTGCTGCTTCTATGCTCAAGCTATGTCTTGTAGTGAACTTCCTATCAATCAGCACACTTAAGGGGATAAGTTAAAGGAATTCACTGCCTTCCTTTCCAAAACGAAGCCTTACTATATCTGAAAAGGGTAATTCCAATTCAAGTATAATTCCTCTCAGTGCTAAAAAAATTATTATTATTTTTTTTTTTGCCTTTGCTCCATTTTGTACATAGTAAGCCTATTCTTTTCCTTAATGGATTCTCTCCTTAGGAAGAGAGGATTGGTCGTCCATGACATCTCCCAGAATTTCACCCCATGTTACTGGGTATGCTAAATGAGATAAAGCCTTCTTTGTAAAATATAATCTAAATAATGATGGACACCACATAACAATACCTTGCACTTCTGCGATACCCTCAGTCTAAACCTCTCTGGACATTTTATAGCTAGTCAAGGTAGATCATACCTATAAAAGTGGCTATTATATGACTGGGAAATTGAGGTACTGGGAAGCAACTTGAACAAAATTGCAAAGAGTAAGTCAACTACAGAGATAGAAAATGAAGCTTTGGACCACGTTATGGTCTCAGTGTATATTACCAAGAGTAGAACCAGCAAAGGCAGAGAATTTATACCTGTAACCACTGAATCACTGTTTTGTTATTGAAATGCTGTTCTAGTGCTGGAAGCAGGTTATTCTTGCCCCAAACTTTGTGTCTACCTGATCAACCTAACACATATACGTAATCTCTAGATATAAATATTATAAAACTTGCCCACAAAACAGAGGACTAAAGCAGAAATAGTGGCAATTCTTTTTTAATTGTTACAGAGTACTGCTTATTTTTATAGCCACTTTCTTGTAAAGTACATCAGCAGCAAGGTAGTGAACACAGGTATACACAGCAACAGGGCATGATGCCCTCCAGTCATGCAGACAGCGGTTGGGATTCTCAGTGGGAGAAGAATTCTGCTTTTGTACAAAAAGCCTTTCCGCAAATATAAATAAATGACAGTGTATTCTTCCAGTACAGGGCTGAGAAGAGTCACCTGCACATCTATTACCAATACAAAGCAATCTGACTGCCAGGATGTCTGTTTTCAAATGAGAGTTGCTGGTGAGCTGAAGGCATTACTCCCAGTTATGGGAGACTACAAAGTGTGACTTGTGCATTAAAGTTTTTTGTACAATAAAGTGTTCATAATGAGAAAAGACTTCACTTTAGGATGTAAACATAGCACAGACCAGCAGGAAAGGGCATTGTATTTCACCATTGGTAATGATCTGTTCTGGGCTTAGCCAGCACTGGAGCAGCTTTTAGCTGACTTTGCTTACTGTCTGGTCAGGGATAATCTCACCTGGCCATGCCCAAGCAACATCTGCATTTTCAAAACTAGGACCATGAGCAGACAGTGTCATGGGCGGAAGGTCTAACCTCTTCCTGATTGAGCTAAGCATGAAGATGTCCTGGGGGTGGCAGGGAAGAAGAAAAAAAAGATTTCAGTCTGAATGGACCCCCAGGGAAATCCAAGGAAGGCAGGAGGTGTGAGTGCCAACGCACAAACGTTAGAGCCTGCAGGTCTCTTCCAGTAGGTGACCTGAGGGCGCCAACTCGCATGAGAGATAAACCCTTGACCACAGGGTTATGTAGGTATCAGCTGAATACAAGGATGGAGAGGGAAGTCCTTTTAATTTGGTCTTGGGATAATCATTTGTTGTTTTATTTCCTGTCACTTGCATCTTATAAACCTTTGTAGCAATATTATTTATCTTGGATGTCGTAACACTTGGATATTTTCATCTGCTTTTACCTCAAGTTGATTTGTATTAAGGACAATCTCAGAGTAAACAAAGGCAGGCACTGTCACATCATTCCTACTGGTGTGCCAGTCTTTAAAACCAGATACTGGGGCCAGAGTACCCACAACATAATAGCATGCACCCTCTCTGTGCTGCGCTGGCCAGTTTGGGAGCTACTGGTGAGGGGAAGGAAAAAGAGGACACATAGGCAGAAAGGGGACCTTGATGCAAAAAGTGTTTACCAGTAATAAATGTTATCAGGTAAGGTTCCTGGAAGCAACTAAATAGTGAAAAATATGCCTCAACCTTCAGGGTCATTAGGAAGTTGTAACGATGGATTAAAACGATTTTGTCAGTAAAGTACAGGAAAAGCCAGACTAGATCTAAAACAATTTTATGTTAAAAGTCATGAAGAGCTAGCTTTTGTTATCAATAAATTGGAAAGATCTCTTTGCTGAAAATCTCTGTGTAACTAAAAGATGAGATCTATGACGTTCTCAAATCATTTTAAAGTATTTTAAAGAACTGACTTGAAACAGGATAGAAGGAAACAAGTACGTTTGGCATGCTAAAGTCGTGATTTGCTTTTAAATCCTATGGAACAATATAATATATAATATATCCCATTTATTCTACCACAAAATTGTAATAACAGGATTACATTTCCCCTTTCCCTGTTAGTATTTTTTCTCTATTATCTTCATTTTTAAGGAAGGAACAACATGGCAGTTCTGCCAGTTTTTAAAGAGACTCTAAGATCTATAACAACAGAGGGTTTTTTTTTTTTTTTTTTTTTTTGGATTGGAGTTGACCTTTGACTTTGCAAACCTGGATCTTGTTCACTTAATAGCTTTGGACTGAGACAAATTTAGCTGCTGTTCACTTTTAATTCAACATAGCACTCCCCTTGCTTTTCCTTTCACTCCCATGCAGCTCACATTTAAAGTCTAAACCTTCCTTCTAGACCAAGTCCTCAGAGCAACTTAAGGGTAAAGAAAGATGCAATTTCTAATTTTTCCACAGCATTTCTTATTTTTGTTTTATTTATTTATTTATTGTCTTTCCTTTCTTTTGCTCTCTCTTCACTACTCTCTCAGCTGACAACTCTACAAATTACCATACAGGAACGGCCGCTCAGCCACTCGGAATGAACAGGGAGTCGCCGTCATGTCATGCATGTGAGTCTGTGATAGCGCACTCTCCATCGGGCGGCACGGCCGCCGTTTTCATTGCTGGTCTCATTTACAGCAAGCCAGCGCATGCATTACACAAACACCGACAACAGAAAACTTCCTTCACAAGATGAAAGTGTAACCCACACGCTGAGTCTCTGAGCATGAATGCTCACTGGTTGGCAACTTCCAAACCAAAAAGGAGTAATGGGTTTGCACTATGGGCTGCAATCTGCTAGTCAGTGCCTATCATATTAAAACCTAAAGGCACTTGATCTCGGAGTTACTAAAGAAAAGGCCTGGCCAAGTCCCCAGTTAGAGATGAGGCCATGTATAATTCATATGTGCAGGCACGCCTTGTAGAGGCACTAAAGCGTAGTAGAATGACGAGGCCAGCCCAGAGCTGCCCTGACTGCCATGATGCAGAAGACTTGGCAAAGATTACTGGAGAACTCAAGACCAGCTTGCTCTGAGGAAAAAAAAGTGCACAAGGAAGACAGCAAAAATGTCCACAGGCTGCCTCATTTTGCTGAGCAGACTGAGTAGTGTGAAATTCAGCTGGTCCAAGAATGCACAATATACCAAAATATCTAAAAAAAAAGGTTCTTCTCTGTGATGTCTAATTGAGTTTTACCAGTGATCATTCTGAGGATAAGACAAGGAACTAACATCTTTAATATTCTGAATCTCTTTGAAACAATGCAACAATGATTTTAGAAAAATTTAATAAAATTATTATACTGTGGTCTTTTAGTCATTGTGAAGTCTGAGATAACTGAAACAACTTATTAAAAGAGAATGAGAGTCAAACACTTTTAGCACACTATAATGTATTTCGTCTTTACACACTTTTTTAGAGCAAAATAGTTATAAGAGAGGGTAGACTGTATCTCCTATTGATAGTGCATTAGGTCTATTAATCTGTTGAACCAGGTATAATACAAGTATTTCTGCTTCTCCTTAGCACAGTAATCCTTATTCTTGCATCAATGACAAGCATACAAGGCAAAATGAAAAGCCAATGAAATCAACACAGCTTTACTGCAGACTTGCATAATTTCTCATAGGCTAAGATATTTTGGCTAGGGGAAGTGGGTGGCAATTTTTTTTCATTATTTCCTATAAACTTTGAGTAAGTGAATTTCTGTGCCAAAGCTAGTAAAATGTCATGACTATCTCCTTAAAGTCTGTTACTTGTAATATAACAAAAGTTGCAGGTAAAAAGAAACAAAGTAAGTCTTGAATTTTTTGCAGTCATCTAAAGATCTAAAGAAGTAAGACTTTCTTTAAAAACCACAAAATAGCAGTTGCCTGTATTAAAATTAATTTTCCCACAGAATTCCACTATTAAGATTTTACCAAATTTGTTTTTCACCATATGGGCAAAGTATCTTAACCATTTTAAAAAAAGAAAAAGAAAAACGTGTAATTATTGTCTGTGTGCTGCTTGAGGCCTAGGAAATGGCTTATCCAATTTAAACAATTTATTGATTGTTTTAGTAAATAAATCTCCATCCAAACTGACAATTTGAAAGCCAGATTTCAGCTGGAAAAAAAAATTAAAATTCTAGTTCTCCAAATCCCTTTAAAAATCCAGATATTCACAATAGGAATACTCAATTCCTCTTTAAGCATAGCAGTACTAGAGAAAGCCACTGTGTTCTGTGCAGCTTTTGGCTTCAGCCTTAAAATCCCTGATGGCAGGATTACCACTATAGCATAAGGGTACAGGGTCAAAACTCGATAAACTGAACTTTTGCCAACAGAAACATTTATCTTGCCACAAAAGAACTCCTTTGATGAATCTGTTCATATATTGACATCCTACTTTTGGCACCTCCAAATAGAAAAAAAATGAACTTGTAGGGAACCTTTCTTTTCAAGACGTGTGCAGCTCATTTTAGGTGAAGGAAGGAAAACATGAGAAAGACAATGGAAACAGGAAAAAAGAAAATAGGCCAATAGTTGCTAAGTTTAATAATACCATGGTGGCTGTATGCCCTTTCCTTCTCACTCAAGAATTCCAACATTTTAAATGGGCAGTTATTAACACACGCTAACTCTGCACAGATCAGTCAAGCAAAGCATAAGACTGCAATTCTAAGCTATTTTTGAACTATTCAGTTAATTATGATTCTAGGTTATCAAAAGTGAATAAGCATGGCACTTCCTGTTGGAAACATCTATTCTTTGATAATTACATTCAATAAAGCACAACATCATGTGTCAAGCATCTGAGTTGAAATTCATTAATAAAAATCAGAAGAAAATCCTTCAATTAAAGCAGCTGGAAATACTATTTGCATTCAAGGAACAACTTCTAGAAATACAGTGTTAATGGTTTAAAGGAAATCACTTCTGAATAGCAACTCGATCCTGTGATTTTGAAATCCAGGTACTACAGTACAATGAATTAATCAGCCTCTTGAATGTTGCCCTCAACATTCTGGAAAACAGTTAAGGGCAACAACTGAAACAGATGCATTACAGTCTTTAGGAACTAATTTATAAGCCTGTGCTTTGAGTGAGCATACGAAACATACATCTGACTAGTCTTGCTCTGTCATAAAATGTAAAGACTCTACATGAATTATATGAAACTACGCCAAGAACTAAAAAACAAAAGAACTGCAAGTAAGCGAAAGAACTAAAAAAAATACCCCAAACCTAAAATCAAACTCAGAGAATTCTTTTCTAGGTGCAGTAGTAAAGAAAACACTTTGTATTAACATATAGCTGTACTTCGTTTTTCTATTGTGAATGTAAAGCGCTCAGGTATGGGCGCAGATGGTGCACCCCTGATTATCACATTCTCCTTCCATTTTTTGGATTTGATGTAAGACAGGGCCATTTCTTTTAAGCACACTGTGGTGATCTCGGATTACTTTCATATATTCCAATTTTGAATCCAACCGCCTCACAGAGAAGAATTTACCAGAAAAATCTGACCACACATTACTTCTAAGGACTAACGGTTAAAAACAGAAAGTGGGATACTCATATGCCAGAATCCAAATGTTAGACTGCTGATTTCTGTTACTCAACAGGAAGAGTCACCCTGGAAAACAGCTAGACTAGCTCGTCCTATCTGCGGATCAGCAAAGCCTCAGATGCTGATTCCACACAGCGCCTGAAGCATGCCCCAACTCCAGAAGCGCTGTGAGGCTTAGCAAGCCCTCCAAGAAAAGTGAGTGTGGCTGTACTGTGTCTGAAGACATCTTGCCGAGAATTAAGCGGAACAAAAATAAGCCGTGTCCCTACAGATTTTAGTATGTAATGAACCTGCAACCAACTACCAGCTGGCTGTTCCTGGGGTGCTGTTGGGCAGGCTGTGCACATTACTAAGAAGTGACCCAGGACTGCCTCGTACCTGCGTTACTGCCTTCCCTTCCAGGTATGTGACTGTTTTAAAAGCTCCTGTGGCACTCCTAGCTGTTCAGTTGGGTTGAGCAGTCACACTTGTCAGCGTGCTCAGGCACAAATACACAGAGACATGCACTAAGCAAAGAGAAATCCAGAGACGTGCACTAAGTAAACAGAAATCATGTGCATGTTAGGAGGGAAGAATTGAACCTCCACCCCAGATCTCATCAAAGTAAAATAAAATTTATAAAATATAACCCACTGAATGTTTGGCAGAAGTGGGGAATGAAGAGTATGCTTGCTTAGGTGCCAATAGCCTGGACTGTGAGAAGAAACCTCAGACACTAATTTCTTCACCAAACACAGCAATCTTTCTCTATATTTCCTCTCTTTTTCATTTAATCATTTCAGACGTAGGTGTCCTTCTTATTTGCCTTCTAATTGGGTCTATGGAGACTGTACTGAACATGATCTCTATCTCTCTGAGCTCAGTGACTGTTTAGAAAAAAAGAAACCAAACACACAAAATAGTAAAAGATAAATAAAAAGAGAGCTCTAAGCAATTAGTGTACATCCACGTCTTTAGATAAGAGCTAGAGATTGTATTCCCTCCATCCTTTCTTCATCTACTTACACATGGGGAAGACAGGTTCGCCTCGCAAATCATACACGCACACTTCTGGTGAGCCAAATAAGATACACTGGCTTCATTCTGACATCCCGGCTCTAAAAGGCTGACGTGGGGATGTTTGAATTTCCACTAGGCTCAGCGACTTACTGGCTGGTGCTTATTTGCAACATGAACTCCGCGGTGCAACCATACTATAAACTTTTTGCCTTTCTACTGAGACCTGTTAGCACAGGATTATTTCTTGGAGGTCGGAATATACTCTTTGAGCTGTGCACAAGCTGTTAAACTCCACCGGCACTTCTAGTCATTGCCAGAGTAATAGACCTTTGCTTTTCCATCCTAGAAATTGCTGAAAAAAAACATGCACATGCACGTGTGTGCACGCACATGCAGAGACTGCACACACATGCACATACAGGCAGATACCGCTACAGCCATTGCCGCAGTTCTAAGCAGTTAAAGATATGGAGGAAGACGGACAGAATAGCAAGGATAAGACCAGAACAGGCGTTTCTTACCATGTGCCACCCAGCCATGTTTACACTGATCACAGGTTCTCAGGTTAATCTTTCCTGGCTGAAAACATTCACACGTGCAATTTACCAGTGTACAGCGGATGGCCTGGAAAAAGAAACAGAAAACACATTTTAATGTTTTTCTCCCCTCTTTGTACAAGCCCTCTTTTTGCTGTGAGGGCTAGAAAGGAACTAACTGCACAGCTAAAAAACCTTCTAACATTCACAGCTTCGTTCATTCTTTTAAGTGAGGATTCATTTTCTTTCAAAAACACACATCAAGATGCCTGGGAAATGACAACAAAAATGCTTATTCAATAATAACATATTCAGTTGTTCCACGAAGATGAACGCATTCCTAAATTCTTTGAAAGAATTGCTCTATTTCCTTTACGAGAAAAAAGGAGGTAGGATGAGGATTATGTAGGTGTTCTGCAAATTTCCTGGTTTAGAACCAAATGCCTGAAGGGCAATGTTACTAGGGACGTCTTCCCATAGCAGCGTATCAGCTTCCTAAAAAACAGGAGCAAAACAAGGAAGCAAAAATACACAAAAAGGAAAAGTACAGGTCTCTCTTCCCTCCCCCCATGATATCCAAAGGTTATTCTCAAGTTTCCCTGTTGAGATTCACACAAGATGTAACTCAGTTAAATCAGAAAGGAGTTATGGGTTTGACATGTTCCCAAAACAGGATAAAATGGTAGAGGTACAAGAATAGGACTGCCTCATGAAACATACGGTAACTTACTTTTGCATGTATCACTTCCCCCAGTACCTAGCCATAACCCTTCACCTTTTAGCACATTACATTTGTCAAATTTGTGTATTTCCCTCTTTTACAAAAGAAGAAATTATTTCAAAGCAGTGATGCTAAAACTACAGTCTCATACAGAGATTAAAAATCTGTCTCAATAATACATCTCATTAACACTTCACCTCTCTTTAAGATGATTTTGAAACTACACAGGTTTACTTTGAGAAGGGACAGCCAGGCCCACAGAAATGCAAATGTAAATTGAGTAAGACTTTTTTTTCAAGTGCAACACATGTATGTTTTTAAATGGTGTAGTAGATGACCTGGGCACTTCAAACTGCTACTTATAAATTTATGGCATGCATTTAGATGTAATTTGCATGGAGATTCCTGAGACAAGAGAGGCTTATTCTGATCATTCACAGATTAACAATCTACTGTAACTACCAGAGCTGCCAGGAAAAGATATCTCTATAGATTTAGATGCAATCAATGATTACTTGGGGGCGAAGGTGGGGGAAGGGTGCTTGGTACCTATAGCCACAGAGATACTGAAGCTTTATAATTGTCCTGCCTCTTCCAACCGTTAACACCTGCCCCCCCCATACTCTATCTGTATGTGAAAGGAATTACCTTAACTATACTGACTTAAAGAAAATTACATTCAGCATTAGTTTGACTAAGCTAAACTCTTTGTTCGTTGTCAATTAAAGGAGTTCAGAGTTAGTTCAAATGTTTTATTTTCATATTTATTTGCATGAGACAGCAATCTAAAGCCACTTGCTCACTTAAAATCTGTATTTCTCTGATAAATTTCTGGTACAGAAGTCCTTTCTCCTTCCTATCCCATCTGCTGTCTCACTTCCTCTTACTCTCAAAAACCTTGCAGAGGAAAGAAAGAAAAAAAGCCTGCTATTATGCCTGACACTTCAGGGTCTCAGTCCCAATGTCACCTGTCCAATTACTCATTAGCCAGGTTATAAAACACTGCTGTATGTATGTGTGATTAAAAGAATTAGTAATATGAAATATAAGGGCACCAAAGAAGTGCTGACTGTGCAAGAATAATATATGTGTTTGTGGGTTATGAGGAAAAAATTCTCCTGAAAGGTCCTGTTTCATGTTCAATAGTTTATTGACTCAGTAATATATCAGGTCTCCACCGGTCAGTAATGGTGTCTTTCTCTAATATGTTCATTAATTAATGAACTCAGTAATTAATTGTACTGCAAAAGAAAGAAGGGCTTACAAAATGGTACTCCTACTACACCATAGAAGGTTTGCTCACATTCACCACCTTGTTTCATTTTTTCAAATATTTGCACCAGTTACATATATTTGTTGCATTTAATGTTATATTGTCTTGTTCACATATCATTTACAGTATATATTATGGGAGTAATACACTCATAATGCATGTACACATACTAAATGAAACTGTGTCATTTGGTAGAGTTGCTTTATTAAGGCTGATCAGCATTTCCATTATAAACCTACCTATTTTTTTCCAAGAGGTTAGCAGGTTGCCTGTAAAAATTGGATTCAGCGTGAACCTGAAATACAATGTTTCAGCCTAAGAGTGAGTTTTATTACACACACTCAAAAATGATCCATTTAGCCATTTTAAATTATGAGCTGGGGAAAAAAGTTTAGAGGTTTAATGTTTCTTTCCCTCTTCTATGAGTTAAAGAGTCTTGAAGGTATAAAGTGTTGGAGGGCATTAACTAATTAGTAAGTGTTCCATTTCTTACATATAGCCCCCTCCAAAATCCACGCAAACTTTTCAGAAACATAAAAATGTCTGCTTGTTCCTCAAATAACTATGAAAAGTCTTAAAAAATGGCTAAGTATTTTTATAAAATATCTATGGATTGGCATGAGAGGTTTCAAAGATAAGTGGTATGACCCAAAGATTCAGGCTAGCCTTAATTGTGTCTCTCTTTTTTTGGCAAAAAGAATGTTGATGCCAGGTTGTAATTTGGCTTCGGCAGCTTCCCACCCCCTTCCCTGAGAACCAGGTGTCTACACCTGAGCGATGAGGACGAGGCTTCAAACTGAGAGATGCTCATTTGGGACTGGAGAAAACCATATGCTTTTCCATGCTCCTGCATGACCCAGGGCAAATCAGTTAGTTAGCTGGATACCTACATTCCCTAAATGAAAACCAGAGATGATGCTAATAAAGTAGTGCTCGCAGGGTAAATGCAACATAAACTGTAAGACACAATTTATTGATGGAGGCTGTGCAAAATCTTGGGACTAGAATACAGTCCTTATTTCAAAGATTAATTTTTCATTTTACTCAGTTAATCCACCATCAATGTAGCTTGCATTGCCATTTGCTTCTGGTCACTACAGAACCCAACACGAAACCAGCATAACTCATCAGGGAGAAGCTTCAATAAACCAGCAATAGTGTGTATTCCTACATTAACATGAAAGAATGTGTGGTCTTTAAAGACCTTCACAACGCAACCAACATATGTACAGCAAGAATATGTATCTGAATTATTAACAATATCTGTCTACTGTTTTCCAATAGCATTTAATTTAAGTATATGAATCAGTGACAGTCAGGCTCAGGAATGACCCTGAACAGCAGCAGAAGATGAATCTGGCATAGATTCATCTACGCATGCAAAGCTTTAACGCAGTCCCTCCATTCCCCAGTGGAGGGATTTTAAGGTAGGGAGAGGATAAGAGTACAGTAGTTGGTGCACTTGTAGGTAGTAGTGTGGGTTGGCGCAACTGTGGCTGGACATCTGTTACTCCTTAATCTGAAAGGGATGGGGGGTGGATAATAAAAAGATCCTGGAGTGAGCCTGCAGCAGCCGAACATTGTAGCCATTGTTCAAGCCAGTTAAAAAGTAGGCATAAAAATGCAAGGGCGGAACAATGCTAAACTTTTGCTAGAAAATGCTGTTGAGAGAGTACTGCCAGGCATTCCAGAAACCATCCAATGTAATTCTACCTTTCCAATGTATTTTTTAAAAGTTTACAAAACCAGACACTATGTATACTACATTATTTTTCAGGGAGAGCAACAGAAAGTTTTCCTGATAAAAAGTTTTTCTTAAGAAACCCCTGCAGGAAAGATGGAAAGTACAGAAGAAAAAGAAAAGAAACCAAAGATCTTACACAGAGGAAGAAACAGTAAAAATCAACAGATAGAGATGCCCCATGTATGAGCTGAAATGGAAACATGTCCAGATGATACCTGGCAAGCTAAAGTATATAAGCACTAAAACAGGGTTTTCTACAGAGGCTTGAAAAGGTGCCTACCATGCCCACTCTGCCCACAACATGTACTGTGCCTACCATGCTCTGCCATGTCAATGAACTGCAGATAACGGGAGCTCTCAAGCAGTTTTACCCATCCCTTCCACTGAGTTCCTAACGTAAGGTTTCTTGCCTTTCCACCAAAAATACAGTGGTCCTTGAGGAACTTTTATACAGGCAGAGGAAGAAATGGGCTGGATTTCCAAAATCATTTTAAATTACTTAAATGACTGATTCCTTAATCTTACGCAATGCTATAAGGGTTTGAAAACAAAATGCATGCATGCTAAAATGAATTAATGGTTTTATAATTGACATTCCAACACTCAAGATTATCTTTCTGCTCTTTTGGACATTTTCTTCCTATGAACTCTAATGCAGAAAGAAGGGAACTTTGCCTGGTATAAAACATGTGATATTAAACATGTGGTTTTAAACACATATACCTGCGCATAAGTTTGTATGGTTAACATTAAGAGACGTTAGGTCTAACTTCTGTGGGATTCACCCAGATCAAGGACATTCATTTAACATAGTTTGGGCCATTTAATTATATTTAATAAGTACATATTATTCACATATTAATAAGAACAGGCTGTAACAGTAATGGAAAATCAATCCGTCTGGCTGTTTAGCAGAGCTTCCAAGAGATAGGAGGCCATAACCTGCAGTGAAGGGGAATGCAGTAGGGGAGAAGGAGCAGAATAGATAAAGAACAGATCTGCTTCCTCTTTATCCTCTCTCTGGAGGTCCTACAGGTGACCAGAAAAAATGGAGGCAGTTTAAAATGGCACAATGTGTTGGGGAGACAGATAAGTTCTGCAACTCACTTTATTCTGAATTTCAATGCTGGGGCTGACAAAAATTGTTATTTTAATTAGTGATGAGGTTCCCACACTGCTGTGAGGCTAAAAAGTATCCTACTCAACCAGCAGATCTACTAAAGTCTCCAATTCTTTTATACAGTGGGCAGTGTAACAGAATATAATATAATTTCTTATATGCATTTTCACAGCGTATATTATACACCCTGTACATAGCCCTTCAAATGTCTATCTCTTACTTCCCCTTCTTTATTACTTCAGAGATGCCAATAAAGACTTTTCTCTCTTCTTTTGTCAATTAAGTATTTCTTTAAAAGACCACAGCACAAATTCTGCTGTGTAAATGACAAGAATCCCAACAAAATCATACTATTTTTAACAGCTGGCAAACCAAGAGTACAACAGAGTTTGTTTTAAATTAACACCAAAAGTAGTAACATGTGCATACTGTCATTTAGGAAGTGCACAAGTTGACCTGCATACAGTAAGCTTGGAAATACAGGGATTCAGAGTTTCTTGTAATTTATAGCCAGCCACAGTACCTAAGTGAAAAGATCACGCTGCAACTGGGACACTGGGCAATAAAAACATGCAGGGATTCCATTTTGAGCTAGACCTTAGGACTGTCTTTTATGTTTGAGACCACAAACTCGTGTCCTACTTGAACTGCTGGCACATTTGACAACACTTAGAAAAATAACTACAGATGTTGTGGGCCACCAAATATATTCATAATTCATTGTTGGTAGATAATTGTACCTACAATGTTATGAAGGAAATGCTAAAAGCCAGGCCTTGGCTACATTTCACTAATCGTTTAAGCCTGTGGACATAAAAAAGTGAAAATACAGTTTTTCAAGAACAAGAAGGCTCCAGTTCCTCTCCCCTCCCTTTATGTTTGCCTCTCTCCGTGCCTTGAAGAACTTCAGAATATCTCGTTTTCTAAACCTGTACAGCTCTAGACTCAAGAAAATCACAACATATTGGATTATAAAGTTCATTTCAAGAGAAATATTCCTTCCCAGGGACACCTACCAAAAAAAAAGAAAAAAAAGAAAAAAAAAAAAAAGCTCCTATAAAATTGAAAGACCAGATAGCTAGAATTCACTGCATCTTTCCTAAGTTAAACTTCAAGCTATATTTTCACTTCTGTTTGAAGGTAAGAAAGAAGGAAAATGGGATGGAAAGGCTTGCCATGAATTCTACAGAACGAAGGGTAAACATGCAGAGGTATTTCTGTCTCTGCAGAGAGATGTAATGTCTCCATTATGTAATTCTGGTGCAGAATGACAGTTTTTCAAATCACTTTCAATTTTTATATGGATAATTCTGTGTCAAAAACACTGTACAGAGAGAGGCAGGACACCAGAATTCTGCCACTCCCACAGATTCACTGTCTGGCCTTGAGCAACTCAACCACTCCCTTCCAACTCTGTAAAACCAGGGTAATGATTTTATGTACCATTTTCAGAGGCAAGATTAAGCAGCTGCTCGTACAACATCGTGAAGTATGAGGATAGCAGGTAAGGCAGAAGCACAAAGCATGACTATTTCTTCTGTTAGCATGAAAATTTAAATAGAATTTTTAAAAATTATACAACTTAAGAAAGTTTCGCCCCTGGTAAAGGAATGATTTTAAACAATGGGATTTCTTTGTAGGCCCTGGCCTTAATTGATAGATGACCATTATTAACATGAAGAACTATAATCCCAAGAATGCATTACTCTAAACAAAAAACAGTAAATGGGAATATACTTTGCATTTCAGTGGTCTTAAACATTCATGCAATACAGTGAGGTCTCTCATCTTCCTTCCATTCAGCTACCCAAATGTCTTCTGAGCTGTTCACTGCACTGCAGTGTTTTATTAGCAATTTTACATCATGCCATATTAGCATTAGCATTCTTACTTGTATTTATTTTCACTAACACAATTTGAAAGGTGCTAATATTGCTATATTTCTCTGTGGCATTCATGAAAACAGTTATTAATACAATATGAAGGGAAGGATGCTAGTAAGATAGAAAGCTCTTAATAGGATAAAACAGCTTTTCTTTGCTGGAATAAGGACAATGTAGCCTTTAAGCATTTTAGAAAACTATTTTCAACTGCTCTGGAGAGACAGCTGGTAAATGAATGTGGAATGAGAAAGAAAAGAAGGAAAATAATAAAATGGCATTTGGAATCTAAGTTGAATCTAAGTTAGGAATCACTCTTCAGTTCTAGTTTATATATTTCCAAAAGTGGAAACCTGTATGAAGGAATGTTGCATAGACTTTTCTAGAGAAAACAAACATAACACAGAATAGCTTAGTTATTTTCCAGGAGCTTTCTGTAGGCCATGTTCTGCCCTGACTCTACACACTCACCTCTCAGACTGCCGACGGGATAGTCTACAAAGACTGCAGGTACAAATATCGCCGTATGTTTCTATAGTACGTAAAACTAGGCTAAGGTTGCCAGACATCAAAGACAACTTTGCTCTGAAAAAATTAAGACAGACAAGTGCTTCTTTGCTTAAAATTTGAAGCAAAACACACGGTTGATTTTAGGACGAGACTCTGTGCCTGAGAGAATGTTATCAAATGTAGTCGTTTGTTCTTAAAGATGAAAAGCCGATTCATCTCATCAAACCAACGCATTGTCAAGGCCATGGCCAGAACGACTGACTGGGCACCAGCTAGCAGTGAGGGTGCACTGGCCCACAAGAAGCCCCACGCACCCTCCTCCGTCCGCGGCTCTTCTAGAGAGACAAACACTCTTCACTTAAGGTGAGAGTCCTCACCCAAGGGCAGCACAGGGACCATTATCTCCTCTACAAGTGCACATGGGGAAACCTCCTTGCGATGGTTTTATGCTCTCGCCCACCTCGGAGTAATCGTTATCTGCTGCACTGTCTGAACTTAACAGGTAAATGGTTTATTATTTCTAGACTATCCATGCATGCAGAATTATTGTTTTTATGAGAAAAATAAAAATGATCCCCCCCAAACTGAAAAACTTTATTTAGCCACTGCTAGTAAAGTATAATCAGGATTTTTTTTTCTATAAACCTTCCTGATAACTCTGCAGAAAAAAAATCCATGATAGTAACTATATGCAGTAAAGTATACTGAGATGGCAAACTGTGGTATCAGCCTTGCTGTTCACCACAAACTTCCATTCCCTCACAACTGTTTTTAGAAGAAAGCATGTGAATCAATAAGCTGCTAATGTAAAATTTAAAACTAAATAAAGCATCCAAAAAAGGGCATTTTTCCTGAAATATCTCAAAAAAGACACCAAGCCTGTGGATATAGCACGCATGCAGAATCAAAAGATTCTTGTCACATCATATGGACTACCAGGTCAATAATCCATGAAAAAAGATTTTACTCAGTAGTCCATAAATGGTTTATAAGAGTTGAAAGTTATTTAAACTTATTAAATCAAGTATCTATTCTTCAAATAGTCTTTTTACACAAATTAAGCAGAAGATGATGAGAACTTTAGAAGTCTTAAAGGTCACAATGTAAATAATTCATGTTCTCAAGATTAGTTTCAATTTGGTCTCAAACAGTCTGTCCAGTAAAAAATACAATTGAAAACATGTAAACATACAAAAATATCACAAAAATATTAAACAAATAAATAAGAAACCTTAAAAAAAATCAACACAAAATGATGTTGGCAAAATCTGCAGTTATATTTTTTAATTTTCCACCTTTTTTTTCTTTAAGTTCTAAAAGAATAAGGAAAATTTAATTTTAGCAATGTAAAATGCATCCTGATTCCTGGAACAGCTGTTCCGTTCTGTCTATTTTGTTGGGTAGATATTCCCTTTAAGAAATATCACAAACATGTTGGTTATTGCCTATTCTGCTCTTCCAGACAGACTTTGCTTTTCAAGCTTTTTTTAATATCTCAGATGTTTCTGCTTTCTGGATTCTAAATGATGGGCTTTCGATTTGGATGGAAAAAGACACGGATTTAGACTGCATTGTACTGCATTCCTGCCCGTGAAGATAAATAACAGGTTTTCAGAAGTTACATGAAAAAGTTATTATGAAAGGTTCTATTGTTTTGAAAATAAGTGCAATGAATTAAAACCCACTAAAAAAGTTTGAATATTTCCTAAAAATATATACCTTTTCTATCTCATCAAAATCAACACTGTATCATATACATATTTTTAAATTATAATGTAAAACAGCAACTTACTACTTAAATTAACCAGAGACTCAATCCTCAGTGTTTCTACGGGCCAATTCTCCGTTGACCACAAAACTTCTATTGCAAGCAAATATGAACAAGGGACCAAGTGGACTTTTTTTATTTCCCCCAAAATGCTGGATTAACAGGTGAATATTTTTCTCTTCATTAGACAACATTGTTCACCACACATCCTCAGAACTGTATTTTC